>NC_081556.1:110823215-111123215 GCF_963082655.1 Stomoxys calcitrans
TATGCCTTTCAAGATGATGTGCTACATGATGCAATGCAGAGTCCACGGATCTGCCCTTAATATTCACAAATTCCTTCTAATATGAAGGTCAAAAAACTTCTCTAGCGTCTTGACAAGGAAAGAGAAGAGACTAATCAGTCTAAAATCCTTCGCCGAACTGTGTTACAGCTTTCCCGCCTTCGGTATAAAAACCACCTTAACCCTCCTCCAAGACTTGGGAAATCTTAAACATGCATACTTGTACGTATTTGTGACACAAATGGTCAAAAACCTCCTGCAGCATTATTGGATAAATGCCGTCCGGCCCCGGGGATTTAAAAGGTCCAAATCTGTATAGTGTAGTCTGTTGGTAACGTCCACCGCGTCCGTATATCCCATGGATGAATTCCTATGTTCAGTGAGGTTCTAATCTGGAAAATGTGTCTCAAGCAAAAGTGATAGAGCCTCCCGGGGAGAGACAGTCCACTCACCATTTGGCCTCTGTATATTTCCCATGTACGGACTGATCTTCGCCATCAACTTCCCCAATCTGGAAGTATCTTTTTTATTACACAGCTCCGTTTGAATTTCCTTAGCTCCTTCTTGTAAATCCTGAGCTTTTGCTTATATAAATTCCACAGTGCGATGTTCCCACTACCCTCAGCGGCATTAAATGCATCTTTTCTAAGTAACTTGAGCTCACTGTTTCACCAACTCTTATCCTTCTTCTGTGACCTAAGTGGACAGGCTGACACGAAGGCTGATGTCAGCCGTTCCTCCAAGTTCTTCACTACGTAATCAATATCATCTACACAAAAAATCTCAACAGGATCATTACTAGTCTCTCCGCCATCAGCTGCCTAAGAATCCTCACACCTCGCTCTTCTGTGGTTCCTGAACTTCGGGGTCTTTTGGAGTCCGACTGGCTTATTCATAAATTGTATGTATTTATGATCGGAAAAACATAGTTCCGCGGAGATCTAGGACCTCCCTTCTGTTAGAAATCTCAAAAGTGACGTCAGCCCTTCTGTTGTATAGACATAAACCATTCTATAAAATAAATTCCAGAACGCTCTCCCCCCTTAGGTTCGTGTCTGTACTTCCCGAAAGGTCATGGTGAGCATTAACGTCGCATCCCAATAGTAAATCCTTGCAGGAAGTAAGCCGATGAAATAATCAGTTCCTTGACCCCACACGACAGGGAAACCACTACTTTGTCTCTATTATAGAACTAATTCAACATAAAACAATTTAGGTTTTCCTAGCCATAATACAGGACCTAAATTTCATGTTATCTTTCTTAAAGATGACATCATAGTTTGTGTCCTCAAGCCCCATGATTTTGCCCCCGTTTATCCATGGTTCCTGAATCAACGCCACTTTTTTTTATACCCTCCACCATAGGATGGGGGTATACTAATTTCGTCATTGTGTTTGTAACTACTCGAAATATTCATCTGAGACCCCATAAAGTATATATATTCTTGATCGTCGCGACATTTTATGTCGATCTAGCCATGTCCGTCCGCCTGTCCGTCCGTCTGTCTGTCGTAAGCACGCTAACTTCCGAAGGAGTAAAGCTAGCCGCTTGAAATTTTGCACAAACACTTCTTATTAGTGTAGGTCGGTTGGTATTGTAAATGGGCCATATCGGTCCACGTTTTGATATAGTTGCCATATAGACCGATTTTGGGTCTAGACCTCTTGAGCGTCTAGAATGCGCAATTCTTATCCGACTTGAATGAATTTTGACAAGACGTGTTTTGTTATGATATCCAACAACTTTGTCAAGTATGGTTCAAATCGGTCCATAACCTGATATAGCTGCCATATAAACCGATCTTGGGTCTTGACTTCTTGAGCCTCTAGAGTGCGCAATTCTTATCCGATTGGAATGAAATTTTGCACGCAGTATTTTGTTATGATATCCAACAACTGTGCCAAGTATGGTTCAAATCGGTCTATAACCTGATATAGCTGTCATATAAACCGATCTTGGGTCTTGACTTCTTGAGCCTCTAGACTGCGCAATTCTTATCCGATTGGAATGAAATTTTGCACGACGTGTTTTGTTATGATATACAACAACTGTGCCAAGTATGGTTCAAATCGCTCCATAACCTGATATTGCTGTCATATAAACCGATCTTGGGTCTTGACTTCTTGAGCCTCTAGACTGCGCAATTCTTATCAGATTTTAATGAATTTTGGCACGACGTGTTTTGTTATGATATCCAACAACTGTGCCATGTATGGTTCAAATCGGTCCATAACCTGATATAGCTGTCATATAAACCGATCTTGGGTCTTGACTTCTTGAGCCTCTAGAGGGCGCAATTCTTATCCGATTTGAATGAATTTTGACACGACGTGTTTTGTTATGATATCCAACAACTGCGTCAAATATGGTTCAAATCGGTCCATAACCTGATATAGCTGTCATATAAACCGATCTTGGGTCTTGACTTCTTGAGCCTCTAGAGTGCGCAATTCTTATCCGATTGGAATGAAATTTCGCACGACGTGTTTTGTTATGATATACAACAACTGTGCCAAGTATGGTTGAAATCGGTCTATAACCTAATATAGCTGTCATATAAACCGATCTTGGGTCTTGACTTCTTGAGCCTCTAGAGTGCGCAATTCTTATCCGATTTGAATGAATTTTGGCACGACGTGTTTTGCTATGATATCCAACAACTGTGTCAAGTATGGTTCAAATCGGTCCATAACCTGATATAGCTGTCATATAAACCGATCTTGGGTCTTGACTTCTTGAGCCTCTAGAGTGCGGAATTCTTATCCGATTGCAATAAAAATTTCGCACGACGTGTTTTGTTATGATATACAACAACTGTGCCAAGTATGGTTGAAATCGGTCCATAACCTGATATAGCTGCCATATAAACCGATTTTGGGTCTTGACTTCTTGAGCCTTTAGAGGGCGCAATTCTTATCCGATTTGAATGAATTTTGGCACGACGTGTTTTGTTATGATATCCAACAACTGTGCCAAGTATGGTTCAAATCGGTCCATAGCCTGATATAGCTGTCATATAATCCGATCTTGGGTCTTGACTTCATGAGCCTCTAGAGGGCGCTATTCTTATCCGATTTGAATGAATTTTTGCACGAAGTGTTTTGTTATGATATCCAACAACTGTGGCTAGTAGGGTTCAAATCGGTCCATAACCTGATATAGCTGCCATATAAACCGATCTGGGATCTTGACTTCTTGAGCCTCTAGAGTGCGCAATTCTTATCCGATTAGAATGAAATTTTGCACAACGTGTTTTGCTATGATATCCAACAACTGTGTCAAGTATGGTTCAAATCGGTCCATAACCTGATATAGCTGTCATATAAACCGATCTTGGGTCTTGACTTCTTGAGCCTCTAGAGTGCGCAATTCTTATCCGATTGGAATGAAATTTTGCCCGACGTGTTTTGCAATGATATCCAACAACTGTGTCAAGTATGGTTCAAATCGGTTCATAACCTGATAAAGTTGTCATGTAAACCGATCTGCGATCTTGACTTTTTGAGCCTGTAGAGGTCGCAATTATTATCCGATTTGCTGAAATTTTGTACGACGGATTCTCTCATGGCCATCAACATACGCGTTAATTATGGCCTGAATCGGTCTATAGCCCGATACAGCTCCTATATAAATCGATCTCTCGATCTCATTTTACACAGGTCTCCATCATATAATTTAATTGTGGTCCAAACCGGACCATATCTTGATATCGCTCTAATAGCAGAGCAAATCTTTTCTTATATCCTGTCTTGCCTAAGAAGAGATGCCGGGAAAAGAACTCGACAAATGCGATCTATGGTGGAGGGTATATAAGATTCGGCCCGGCCGAACTTAGCACGCTTTTACTTGTTTTTAATTAAGAAATTTGTTGCACTAACTTTATCGAACATTAAGACAAATGTTTGATTTTAAAATTTCAATAAATTATTCATGCATGATACATAGCCCATATCAAATTTGAATGCAGTGAAAGTTATTTCCAATTAAGGAAGCCTGCAACATAGAGGGCATGTTTCTAAACGAACCCCAAACGAAAACAAATGAAAACCCTAGTGTTTAAATAAAGCATTAATAAGCTAAAATAATAAGAATGACCCTAATAAAAATGCCTTAAAAAACTAAAACATCAAATTAGAGCCTATACTCATAGCTTAAAGTGCATCGCTGCATCTTTTTGATGAGTAGTTGCCCTAGCAATTATCATAAATGCTTAAAGTCAATATCATGGGTTCATTCAACTGGCCGTCTCTGAGGCTGACATTGTGTGTTTGATTGATGATCATTTTACTACTCTTTTATTGTTAGTTACGGAGGGCCATAAAATGCATCACATATGTTGTGTGTTCAACACATTGTTGTTGTTTTTTGGGTTTCTTGGGTATTGTGGTGATTTTTCTTAATTTTTATGTATTACGATTCATGGACATGGACAAGCTTTTGAACGCCTATGCAAATATAAGTAAATCAAATGTAAATAAAAAGAGTCTTTGGCGCCAGGCAGTATTTAGGAAAATATTTAAACAATTAAGTAACAAGAATATTAAATCGATAACAAGAACGACATGTAGGTATTTGACATGGCAGAAGTTTGTTTTTCCATTTTCATGCAAATGCAAATTTGGCCCATGAACATTCCACTAAGGAACAGGGGCAAACTTCTCACAAATTAATGAGTGCAGTCCAATTTAAAATTAAGCTCAAGGATAAAGGGCCTACTTTTTATAGCCGAGTCCGAACGGCGTGCCACAGTGCAACACCTCTAAAGAGAGAAGTTTTACAAGGCATAGTACCTCACAAATGCCGCTTTTTTTCTTATGGTTTCGCCAGGATTCGAACCCAAGTGTTCAGCGTCATAGGCGGACATGCTAACCTCTGCGCTACGATCCATTTTCATAGGATTCGAACCCAAGTGTTCAGCGTCATAGGCGGACACGCTAACCTCTGCGCTACGGTCCATTTTCGTAGAATTTGTTTTTTTTTTTTTAATTTTCTCACAAAGGAAATGATATTTCGACCCTATTTTCTGTGAAAATTAGTTTAGGTAAGGTTCAAGTGGCAGTCTGCCATCCGACTCAGACGATTTCATCCATTGTGATACCACAGGAACAGAAGAAGAAAGATGCCTTTTAGTTCCTACCGTTGAACCATCCAGATCGCTTTAAAAAGCCCAACAACTTGTGAATGTTCACATCCTCTAAATCGGAGTAGTTCTCAAAGAAATGAGAACCGAAAGTGGAACTCCTTCTGACTGCTAGTGCAGGACAAAAACAAAGCAGATGTTCTATAGTCTCTTCTTCTTCGATGTCCTCACAGCTTCTGCAAAAGTCGATGCTAACAACCTTCCGTCTGTCAGCATGTTTCCCGATTAGACAGTGACCTATCATGAGGGACACAATGACTGAGACAGCTGTTCTAGTCAATCACAGCAAAGCGGTAGACCTCTTCAAGTCAAGATTAGGTCACATAGTTTGGGAATGCTCACAGCCCCCTCTTTGTGTCCATCAATAATTCGTTGTCCATCGGACTAGGTCCTGAAAACTTAGCTTACATGTCGCTAAAGGCATACCCACAAATTCCAGTATCCCTGGAATGTGTAGGGTAGTTCCTAGTCTCGCGAGCTCGTGCACTTTAGAATTCCCTGGGATATCACTGTGGACCGGCACCCAGAATAAGGGAATTTTGAACTGTTCAGCCATCTCGTTGAGAGATCTGCGGCAGTCGATAACGGGTTTTATGTTCAGAAATACGTTCTTCAGGTATTTAATGGCTGCCTGGTCCGTCTGAGAAGATATTTATGCCATTCGTCGTTATGACATTAAATCTTAGCCATTCCACCACTTCCTTAATTGCAAGGATCTCCGCTTGATACACACTGCAGTGGTCGGGTCATCTTTTCGATATGACCAGTTATAGATCTTTAGAGTACATCCCAAAACCCACCTGGTCGCCTAGTTTAGAACCATCTGTATAGTAGTCTATGTAACTTCTATAACCGGGGATATCGTAATTGCAATTGGTTTTATCAGGAATAGTGGTACAGTACTTTTTATCAAAAAGAGGTTCAGGTATGATGTAATCGACACTAGCTGGGACAACGGACATTGTATTGAGGATAACACAGTGTCCGTAGCCGCCACATGATCAATGAGAAAGCTTCTTTAGCTTCACGGCAGTGGTCGCAGCAATTTGTCCAGCCACAATGTCCAGAAGCGGCTCAGGTAGGGTGTAATCCACACTGTCTGCAACATGAAACATTGTATCAAGGATAACACAGTGTCCGTAGCCGCCACATGACCAAAGAGAAAGCTGCCTTAGCCTCACGTCAGCGGTCTCAGCAATTTGGGTAGCCACAATGACCGCAGACATTAGATGTAGCATTAAATTCAGTGCATCAGAAGGTGTCGTTCTCAGTGCGACTGTAATGCACAAACAAGCCATCCTTTGGATTCGGTTTAGTTTTGAACAGTAGGTGGACTTTTGAAGCGCGGTCCACCAGACCACAACACCATATAGAATCCCGGCACGGAATAGTTGTGAGCACCACACAAGCTAACGCGTTGAGGTCCAATCTGTTTGGTGTTCATTGCTGTCACGAGAAGCTTAGCTGCGAGCTAGCGTCTACAGGTTACGGATAGTGGAATTCTCCATATGGAGAAACTGCAATCGCAGTCGCGTATAATCAGCGGTATCGAGTGGAAAGTTTCATTGAGAGGCGGGGCGGCACCGGCTCTTGCACAAATACTGAGTGCCTATGATGCTCGATATGACAAGGCGGGTAATTGGCGCCTTTAAACAACCAATGGTCAACCTGTTCCCGCGTCGATCGGTCGTTTGGACCGGAACGAGCTTGTTCATCTACAGGAGCTTGACGAGGATCGCAACCACCACATGCAAATGTGGCTATAACAGCAACTACCATATAGCTTTATAGGTCTAACAACTGCAGTATACACCCAATGCATGATGCGCGGTCTAAACCTCCAACAGGTTCCATGATGCGTGGCCTAAATCACCAACAGGACAGGTTCCACTGTAGCAATTTGTATCTCCTGCTGAAAATAACTACTTCTGTATTTCTGTCTTGCACAGATTAATACCTGGACCACTTCCGGTAGCTCACTTCGCTGTTGCACGTGGAGATTGCTGAAGTATATCTCCTAACAGCAATTTCCACGTCATCAGCATACGCGACCACTTTTACACCTTTTTCTTCCAGATACAATATTATATTGTTAATGGCTATATTCCAAAGTAGAGGAGACAGTACACCTCCTTGAGGTGTTCCTCTGCTAACCCATCTTTTTAGATCCACAGACCCATCTTTAAATAAAAATTAAATTTTTTGTAAAATTTTGTTTAAAAATCCAATTTTTAACATATTCTGACACACTTGACAAAAATGTCTAGAAAATAACTTTTTTCCATTCACATATGTTCCGCCTTTTTTGTAAAATAATTGCTGCATTTTAAAGTTAATACTCCTTTTTGAATGATTTATTTCGTTCATTCTTCGGACATGGCTTGTAACTAATGGCCGATGGGCCATCACAAAACCATTAGTCTAGAATGATGTGCATTTTAACTAGTTGAGCTCCATTAGAATGAATGGCAGCTTAAATGGGACAAAGAAATAAAATACTGACCCAGTTTGAAAAGATGAATAGAAATATGAATGAAGGATTTGGATGAATTACTGTTGGCATATTTAAGACGCTTATGAGCTTAGAACGAATGATTGGATTTAGAATAACTCATGCTTTTTATTTATGTACAAGAATGCCTAGCGGCTTCATTTGGGGTTCGTGAACCATTTACATAATGATCATACAGAATGTAGACCAATGTGTCAATCAATATTCAAAAATGACATCAATCAACCGGGAGATTTTCTCTAAAATTACGAGAACAATAATAACAACAACACCAATACCAGGCAATGACTTTGTCTTCTATTTTTTTGTAAGGAAAACTGGTTGAGCTGCCTGCACTTGACATTCGAGGTAATGTGTACGCATGCACCAAAGCAGGTACATTAGAGCGGGTTCTGTATTTTCAGAAAGTCATCGGAAATTCGATTTTCATCGGAAATTCGAATTATTGAAAATTCAATTCGATACTGATTAAAAATTTGATTTTCATCAAGAAATCTACTTTAACTGAATATTTGAGTTTTATCGAAAATTATATTTTTTATCGAAAATTAAGTTGTTATCGAAAATTATATATTTATCGAAAATTCGATTTTTATGGAATTTTTTTTTCAAAAATTAAATTTTTATCGAAACTTAAATTTTTATCGAAAATTCGACTTTCATCGAAAATGCAATTTTTATTGGTAATTAAATTTTCATCGGCAATTTAATTTTCATAAAAAATTAATTTTAAAATTCGATTTCATCAAAATATCTATTTTCATAGAAAATTCGATTTTTATTGAAAATTCGATTTTGATTGAAAATTCAATTTTCATTAAAAATTAGATTTTTATTGAAAATTCGAGTTTTATCGAAAATTAAAATTTATCGAACATTCAATTGTTATCGAAAAATTAAATATTTATCGAAAATTAAATTTGTATAGAAAATTACATTTGTATCGAATATTAAATATTTATCGAAAATTAAATTTTTTTCAAAAATTAATTTTTTTTCTTCAAAGATTAAATTTTTATCGAAATCAAATTTTTTCGAAAATTCAATTTTTATCGAAAACAAATTTTTTATTTAAAATTGAATTTGTATCGAAAATTCGACTTTCATCGAAAATGCAAATTTTATTGATAATTCAATTTTTATAGGAAGTTAAATTTTCATCAAAAATTCTAATTCTATTCTATTTTCATAGAAAATTAAATTTTCATATAAAATTCAATTTTCACAGAAAATTAAATTTTCACAAAAAATTCTATATTCACTGAATATTCGTTTTCATCGAAATTTCGATTTTCATCAAAAATTCGATTATCATCGAAATTCTTAATTCATCAAAAATATCATTTTCATCAAAAATTCAATTTTTATAAAACATTAAATTTTCATCGAAATTTTAAATTCTATCGAAAATTCAATTTTTATCGAAAATTCGATTATTATCGAAAATTTGATTATCATCGAAAATTCGATTAACATCAAAAAAATTCAATTATCGGAAATTCGATTTTCATCAAAAACATTGTTTTCATCGTAAATTCGATTTTCATAAAAAACCATTTTCATCAAAAAAACTATTATCATCGAAAATGAGATTTTCATATAATCCAATTTTCATCGAATATACAATTTTCATATCATCGAAAAATTCGATTTTAATTGAAAATATGATTTGGATTCGATCTCCATTGGCAATTAGATGATTTTCATTGAAAATTTAATTTTCAACGAAAGTCCAATTTTCATTAATTTTCATTGATAGTAACATTTTTATCGGAAATTCGACTGTCATCGAAAATTCGATTTTCATAAAAAATTTGAAACAATTTAAAAAATCGAATTTCATCAAAAACTAAATATTTAAAGAAAATTAAAATTTAAATTAAAAATTCGATTTCTGTTCAAAATATGATTTTTATCGAAAAAACGATTTCTATTGAAATTCGATTTCCATTGGCAATTAGATGATTTTCATTGAAAATTTGATTTTCTTCAAAAATTTGATTTTCTGCGAAAATTTGATTTTCTGCGAAAATTTGATTTTCTGCGAAAATTTGATTTTCTGCGAAAATTTGATTTTCTGCGAAAATTTGATTTTCTGCGAAAATTTGATTTTCTGCGAAAATTTGTTTTTTTGCGAAAATTTGATTTTCTGCAAAAATTTGATTTTCTGTAAAAATTTGATTTTCTGTGAAAATTTGATTTTCATAAATTTTCATTGATAGTTCAATTTTTATCGGAAATCCTAATTTTATCGAAAATTCGATTTTCATCAAAAATATTATTTTCGTTAAAAATATTATTTTCATCAAATATCTTATTTCCATCAAAAATATTATTTTCGATTTCCACTGAAAATTCAATGCCCATTGGGAGTTTTTCATTAAAGAATTGATTTTCATCAAAAATTCGATTTTCTTCAAAAAACCGATTTTTAACAAATATTAGGTTTTTATCAAATTAGATTTTTCTCGAAAATTGGATTTTTTTTTTATCAAAAACTCGAGTTTTATCAAAAATTAAATTTTTAAAGAAAATTAAATTGTAATCGAAAATTTATTTTTTTATCGAAAATCTATTTTTTTTATCGAAAACATTTTTTGTATCGAAAATTTATTTTTTTATCGAAAACATTTTTTGTATCGAAAATTTAATTTCTATCGAAAATTAAATTTCTATCGAAAATTAAATTTCTATCGAAAATTAAATTTTTATAGAAAATTATAGATTTTCATCGAAAATTAAATTTTCATTGATAACTTATTGTAATTTTCATCGTAAATTCGATTTGTATTCACTTTTTATTTTTTTTTGTCGAGTATCCGATTTTTATCGAAAATTCGGTTTTTAACGAAAAATTTGTTTTCATTTTTATCGAAATATTGATTTTTATCAAAAAATAAATTTTTATCGAAAATTCTATCGAGAACTAGATTTTCATTGAAAATTAAATTTTTATTGATGACTTAATTTTCGTCGGAAATTCGATTTATATTCACTCTTTAAATTTTTTGGCGAATATCCGATTTTTAACGAAAAATTTATTTTAATTTTTATCAAAAAATCGATTTTTGTCAAAAATTAGATTTTTATCGAAAATTCTATCGAGAACGAGAATTTTAAGAGAAAATTTATTTTAATTTTTATCAAAAATTTTATTTTTATCGAAAATTCTATCGAAAATTGGATTTTTTTATCGATAATTTAAATTTGTATCGAAAATTCTATTTGTATCGAAAATTCTATTTTTATCTAAAGTTCTATTTTTATCGAAAATTTTAGTTTTATCGAAAATTTAATTTTTATCGAAAATTCTATTTTTATCGAAAATTATATTTCTGTAAAGTAAGATTTTGACAGAAAGTAAGATTTTCATCCGAAAGTGAGATTTTCTCACAAAGTAAAATTTTAATCAAAAATTCGATTGTACACAAAGTTTTCATCAAAAATTTGATTTTCTTTAAAAATCAAAATTTCCATCGAAATTAGATTCTCTTCGAAAACTAAATTTTTGCATCGAGAATTAGATTTCCGTCAAAAAATAGATTCTTATGGAAAATTTGATATCCATCGAATATTAGATTTTCATCGAAAAATTTACTTTCATCAAAAATTAGACATTAGTGTGTCATCGAAAATTCTATTCAAATTTATTTTTCTCTTGCTATACCCACTCTTATAAGCATTCTTCGTTACGCTTGTACTCATATGTGCGTACGCATACGCCTTTCATCTACATTCTACCTGCCTCCAAATGTAACCGATACAGATTACCACAGAGGAACCAGTTATGAAATAAATTATTTAAATGAAAACTCCAACAGAAAATCGCTGCCTGGCGCAGCACCGGTTCCACTGGTCATGCCACATGTTTGTTTTTGTTCTTTGGTTTTGTTTTCGGATTTTTTTTTTAAAGAAAGAAAGGTAGAGATGTGCTTTTACACTCACAGGGAATTGACTTTGGTCGAATGTGTGGGCATACTTCATAGGATAGACAAAGCGGTAAATATATAAACCCTAGTAAAACTTTTTTACAAAACTCGAGGGCCAATGATCATCTGCTGACACAATCAAAAAATAATTAATTAAAATTTTTTCTACAGAAAAATTCGTTAAAAATTTGTCTTTAGAGAAAATTTTATTAATTTTTTTTACAAAATTTTGTTAGGGAATAGACCTCATTATTAATTGCATGCTGTAGCGTTAATCAGAACGTTAACAAAGTTTGGCCTGCTATGCGTAATGTTATGTAAGTAGAAGTGAATTGTCAACGAGGAGGTAACTGTTTCTGAAACATTTCCAAACTTGACATTATTCCCCAGCGGTGGATGCCGCAAGCAAACAGCCACAGTAAAGCATAACAAGTTGCCAAAGCAAGAATTTGGCAAATGGCCAACAGCGAGGCATCTAAGGAAGAACAACTCAAAATTTCTCTATAAAATCTGCAACGTCATGTGAAATTGTTTGCAGTTGCTTTTAAACTTTCGTGATCATATCATCCGCAGAATTTCATAGCAAGAGAGTGCTTACGCGACTTAAGAGTGTGTGCAATGAGATACGTTTGTTGCATTTGGTTGGCCATAGTGTGGCTAGTGTGTCATGCCCAAATGCGGGTCAGTGGATTACACATTCAAAAAGCTCCTGAAATTGTGCAAAGGATAACACGCCAGGCCACACGCTATGGAAGTGCAACAGTTGGTGGTGGGGGTGGCAGTAGTGCAGCTTCCGGCTATCGCCCTGCGGCCTCTCAATCTTCCAATTACAATGTGCGAAATGGCCCCAGCGACCAGGCATCAGCTATCATCAACCATTCGATTGGTGGTGCGCAGCGTACAGGAGGCATTGGAGCCTATAGCTTTGGTGGCATGGCCAGTGGAAGACCAACAAATGGCAATAGCTTTGCCATCAAAACGGCCAGTGGAGGTGGTAAAGGGATTGCACGTCCTCAAGTGCCATTGAATCAACCTTTGGTTGGTGGCAGTGGTGGAAAACCGAGTCAATTGCAGCAGGCCTTAATACAGGCTGCTCAATATCAATTGCAACAGAAACAGGCATATCAGCAACAGCAGCAGTATCAACCCCAGCATTCATTGTCACAGCAGTCATCACTTCGTAGACAGGTACCACAGCAGGGTTATCGTCAAAGACCAGCTGCCTCCAATTACGAGTATCAGCAATTTAAATAAATTATCAAGTGAAAATTTCAAATTTTTGTCAATAATATTGTAGTATTGCTGAAAAAAGTTCACAATTTTAAATTTAAAATTAAAAACATGAAATGTGAGTTTTGGTTTTGAAAATTTCATAAATAAAAAACTATAACAGAATTTAAAAATTTTTTATTCGAAAAAAAGACATAAAAACTGTTGAAATTGTCGAAAACAGGGATATTCTCAGAATTTTACATTGACGCCCAAACAGTGGACTGAAATTGTCTTGTGACACTTTAACATAACCCAACCTAGAATAAATTTTCGATCATAAAGTTCATCTCAGAAGAAAAAAAAAAACAAAGAAAGACAAAAGGCGGGCGGAGCCTACAACACTGCACCTTAACGCAAAAAATAAAACGTTTGCAACATTGGGCAAGTACTATTTTCATAGTAACTGTGTAACATTTCCCTTCACTCTTGAACGTTAGTCGTGAATTTGCTTCTTTTTGATGTTAAAGTCACTTCGTTTATAGTAGGATCTTCATTTGTGGCTAAGGTTGATTGCGAAAAATCTCAAAAATTTTTTTAACTCAAAAAATTTTTTTTTACAGCTAATTTAACTTCGTTACCCAAGATATACATTTGTTTTACTTATTTCTTGACTCTTCCAAAGGGGAATTGTTGTATGAGTCAAGTTTTTCGGGCTGGCATCCATGGTTGATAATTGTGTCCATACCTTATCTGTGATAGTGAAAAGTGTTCAGAATACACTGCCATTTCATCATGCAGAAACTCACAAACGAGCAAATGCAAATATTGCCCATGAACATTTCACTAAAGAACACGGCGCAAACTTCTCACATATCAATGAGTGCAGTCCGATTCAAGTTTAAGCTCGATTATAAGGGGCCTCGTTTTTATAGCCGAGTCCGAACGGCGTGCCGCAGTGCGACATCTCTTTGGAGAGAAGTTTTACATGGCAGAGTATCTCACAAATGTTGCCAACGTTAGGAGGGAAAAACCACCGCTGAAAATTTTTTCTGATGGTCTCGCCAGGATTCGAACCCAGGCCTTCAGCGTGGCCTCTAAAAACGAGCAAAGATGAAAAATCGTTGATATATTGTTATTTAAAAATCATTTTTTGTGAATATTTTTGAAATTTGTATTCGGCGATGAGACTCATTTCCGAATAAATGGATGCATACATTAGCTAGCCTGTCGCATCTGGGGTTAAGAATGGCCACATGTCATACAATAGTTACCGATGTATCTCGTTTGGTAGGGTTTATGGAAAAGTATCTAATATTCGATTTTTAAAGAAAGTAAAATTTTTATCAAAAATTATTTTTTTATCGAAAATAAATTTTTTATCGAAAATTTAATTTCTATCGAAAATTTAATTTTTATCGAGAAATTAATTTTTATCGAAAATTTAATTTCTAACGAAAATTTAATTTTTATCGCAAAATTAACTTTTATCGAAAAATTAATTTTTATCGAAAAATTAATTTTTATCGAAAAATTAATTTTTATCGAAAATTTAATTTCTATCGAAAATTTAATTTTTATCGAAAAGTAAATTTTTATCGAACAATCGATTTTTAAAGCAAGTTAAATTTTTATCAAAAATTAATTTTTTAACAAAAATTAATTTTTTATCGAAAATTAATTTTTTATCAAAAATATAATCTTTATCGAAAATTTAATTTTTATCGAAAAGTAAATTTTTATCGAAAATTAATTTTTATTGAAAAATAAATTTTTATTGAAAAATTAATTTTTATCGAAAAATTAATTTTTATCGAAAAATTAATTTCTATCGAAAATTTAATTTTTATCGAAAAGTAAATTTTTATCGGACAATTAATTTTTATCGAAAATTTAATTTTTATCGAAAAGTAAATTTATATCGAACGATTAATTTTTATCGAAAAACAAATTTTATCGAAAAATTAATTTAATTGCAAAATTTAATTTTTATCGAAAAATAAATTTTTTCGAAAAATTACTTTTTATCGAAAAAATAATTTTTATCGAAAAATAAAAAAAGTAAATTTTTATCGAACAATTAATTTTTATCGAAAATTTAATTTCTGTCGAAAATTTAATTTTTATCAAAAAGTAAATTTTTATCGAACAATTAATTTTTTTTTATCGAAAAATTAATTTTTATTAGAAAATTTAATTTTTATCGAAAAATATTTTTTTTCGAAAAATTAATTTTTATCGAAAAATAAAAAAATTTTTTATCGAAATCGAATCAATTAAGTTTTTATTGAAAAATAAATTTTTATCGAAAAATTTATTTTTATCGAAAATTAAAATTGTTGAAATTTTATTATTAAAATTCGTCCTCTTCGAAAATTTTCGAAATTTGTATTCAGCGATGATGCTCATTTCCGGATAAATGGATGTGTAAATGAACAAACCTGTCGTATTTGGGGTTAAGAATGTCCAAATGCCCTTCAAGAGTTACCGATGCATCCCGTTTGGTGCGGTTTATGGAAGAGTATCACATAACACGAGTTATTCGTGGAATGTAAGCCGAAATGCTTGAAAATGTGGTGCAAAATCGGACTATGAATGGATCACTTGCAATGGGTTCGCGGGCAACCTTTAAGTTTCCTACCGTTGAACAATCCAGATCACTTTAAAAAGCGCAATAACTTGCGAATGTTCACATCCGCTAATTGAGACAAGGTCTAAACAAGTAAAAGCATGTGAAGTTCGGCCGGGCTGAATCTTCGGAATCCACCACCATGGATTCTGCTAAAATATTTTTTTTTTTTTTTTTTTAAGTTCGTTTATTTATTTATTTCAAAATATTACATTAGATCTACAATAAACAATAGAATTTTATATATATGTATATATATTTATACAACGACCCAAGTATGGGTAACTCTAGTATAGTTTAATATAAGGGATTTCAGCTATTATTAGTCTTTAATAAATTTTCTTCATCCGTTGACGAATTATATAGAAATTGTTTGTAATGAAAATATTAAAAAAAACATTACACATATTATTTGGCGCTTAAAAACTGGTTGTCATGTGTTAAAAGAAAGAAAGACGGCTATTGTGGTTCGAGCCACCAAAATTTATGAATGCTTACAAGTTTAGCAATATTCTTATCTTTCTCAGATATAGCCATATCAAATCGAACATTCTGCAGATCATTTCTGTCATAATCAATTATCTTATCGGTTGCCCTTCTGTAGAGATGGTAAAATATGGGAATGCCATCTGTATTTTGGATATATTTATATCTGTCAAGGAATACAAAAGACTCCGGAGGGACATTTCCTTTTACGATCGAACGCTTTATATAGTTTTCATCAGTGTAAAATGGAGCCATAATAAGATTGTACTCTGTACATTGACTGCATCTATCAATATGTTTCCTGATTAAGCCTATGACAAAGTTGTCTATTCTAATTATATCTGCAGCCTTATAAAGCCTTTGGTTGGAATAAAATTTTCTGAAGTCGCTTCTCGGGTTCTTATACATTGATGTACAAGCTCTTAAGCATTTACGCTCAAATAAGCGAACTTTCTCCATGTAAGAAGGAGACACATTAAACCAAATTGGGCATCCGTATGTCAGTATTGGCCTAACAAACGACTGATACATTAAAATTTTTACACTGGCGTCTAAATGCCTTGAGTAAAACAATCTCCTGTAGGCGTAAAAAGCCCTTCTGGCCTTTTCTATTGAGTTGGCTACATGTTGATTATAGTACAGGAATTTATCCAAATGAATGCCTAGGTACTTAATGATCGAAACGTTGGGTATCTCTTTATTCTCAGAGTATGACCTCACTTTGAATGATTTCCAGTTCCTTCTTATGTCGGTGTTACATTTGCTCACTGTCGGCCGGAAAAGAATTGTCTCACACTTTCCCGCATTTATCCTCATGTGCCAGTCTCTAGCATAGTCTTCTATCAGATTAAAAGAGCACTGTAAACCATTGTTTATACATTCTATCGTCTGTCCAGGTTGATAGATCAATATATCATCTGCGAATGAGATCACATTTTCTAGGTCCGAAATGAGGTCTAAGAGATAAAGGTTAAAAAGTAAAGGTGCATTAACAGTACCCTGCTGTAACCCATTGGACATCCTAAATTCCCTGCTTAACTTGTTCTTATGCGTAATGACAAATGATTTATTAAATATCATGTTATAGATTAATATGACGAGATGTAATGGAAAGTTATAGTTCATCAATTTGTAGACAAGTCCCTGTAGCCAAATAGTATCAAATGCCTTTTCCATATCTACTGAGCATGCCCCTGTGCACAACCTCCTGTTCCAATTCCAATTTATGTCAGACACTAGAACATTTATAGCATTTATAGTGGAGTGCTTGTATTTAAATCCAAATTGCCTTTCAGATACTAGGTTAAGTCTCTCACAATTTTGTCTTAAAATATTGTTCACACACATCTCAAATACCTTACTAATATTTGGCAATAAACTTATAGGGCGTAAATTCCTCGGATTGGTCGAGTCTTTGTCCTTTTTGGGTATCATAACAACCTTCGCCTTCTTCCACCCATACGGAAAATAAGAATTGTTGATGCTATTGTTAAAAATTGTACAATAGTGAAGTTTTATTTTGTCTGGCAAATTCTTCAATACAAGATTAGGGATATTATCCAGACCAGAAGATAGCTTTCCCCTTAAACTCCCGAAAATTCCTAAGATATTTTCCCGAGTAACAAAAATGTCATTTGCTTGCTCTTCAGTAAGAGCGTTAGCATTTTTGGCTTCCGTGAAAGTCGTAATTCTCATGTCATCACCCTCATATGCATTTTTAGCATCTAAAAATTCGTTGAACGCAAATGTAACATGGGTTTGCACATCATTATTATAGTCCACACTCTTCACAGAGTGAATCGATTCCAGATATGACCCGATAACATTGACTATGTCGTCATTATCTTTTATGATAAAATTCCGGTCAGCGTCAACTACCAATGATTGGCTATCTATTCCGGCGTTACTAATAATGTGTGAAAGGCTATTGGGAATTTTCAGGGTATCTATGTCTAAATCCTCAATTTTCTTGAAATTTTTCCTTATCTTCCTAAACATATCGGCAGAATTCCGAACTTTTATTGCACGTATACTCTTCTCATAATGCTTGTTCATGGCTATAACTAGATTGTCACTGATTAATTTCTTTATTCTTTTAAGAATAGCTTTAAGTAGAGCCAATCTGCTCTCAGAAATAGGATTCGTAAGCCGGTTGTTTTTCTTTATAATCGTTAGTACACGACTTTTCTCTCTGTGTAATCTCTCTATCACAGAGTTTGTCAGTATTGAGAATCGGGTTCTCCTAAATTTTGGAACTACTTCCTTTGTTGTCTCCTCTATTAAATCATGTAGTTGATTTAGGTAGTGATCAATCTCCTCATTTGCTAAGTTATAGCTATTCGGAACAGTCAAGTTGTCATTGGCTTTCTGAGTCATTCTCATTCTAAACTTTTCCCAATTAGTCGACCTGTAATCGAATATCATGTCTGGTAAGGCTTTCAAAAGATTAAATAACTCATTGTTGGTGTTCATCGATGCCGTAAAGATGAGGGCATTGTGGTCACTATCGTATGGGATAGTCTTAATACAGTTTATAGCAGTATTCTCAGCCTGAACTTTTATCCTATTGTCGACTATAAATACATCCAAATATGATTCGGTTCTGGGGTATGAAGGTCTAATTGAAGCATATAATTTACACCTATAATTCGTTTCGTTCTCCGACAACCAGCTTTTAAGAGCATTCCCTTTGACGTTATTTTCCTTGTTTGCCCATTCTTTTCTTTTACTATTAAGATCGCCTCCTAAAATATAAAAGTTATTTGTATCCTCAATATTCAAAATATCAAAAAGTCTGTTAAGTTCAGTTTGAAAATATGGGTCAGTGTTTCCCGAAGGATAATACGCTGATATTATGAATAATATTTTGCGTTCCTTTAAGGGAACCTTGATTATAGTTACTTCTAAATATTTAAAATTTCTTATTATATTGTCACTATATACATTGTACTTAATATCGCTTTTTATCAAAATTGCGGTACCTCCGCCTCTGCTAGAGTTAGGTCTGTCAGTTCTGATCATATCATATGATTCAAAGGACACTTTATGCTTTTTATTTAGTTTAGTTTCGTTTAAAAGTACAATATCTGGTTTGTGATACTGAAGAAATTTGCTCAAATTGTATCTTCTGCTTATAAATATTATAGAATTTACATTTATTTCGACAATTTTTAATGTTTTTGATATGATTTCATCAGACATGTCCATCATATCTACACTCCTAACATAGAGAAAATTGTTTCGATCTGTGCAGATTGCATCTGCAGCTGTTGTTGCATATTAATAAGTTGACTTGATAAATTTGACATCATGTTTTTAATTTCTAAAAGGAATGAATTGGTTGGAATATTATTTACAGGTAAATGTTCATTATTTCTCAAAACTTTTGAGAAAGTTATGTTTTGATTAGTGTAATTCTTATACATATGACTATTATTTTGAGCTTCTTTTATGTTTTCTTTCTTATTTCGTAGTTTCTGCTGTAGATCTTTATAAACTTGACAGCCCTTGTAAGATGCTGGGTGCCCAAAAGACTTGCATAAAACACAGTAAAGGTTTTCTTTGGGAACATCTTTAGTCTCGCATTTGCCTTTCTCATGGCTGTTGTTGCATTTGACGCATTTGTGGGGCAGGAAGCAGTTTGAGGAACTATGGTTGAACCCCTGGCAGTTCCTGCACTGAGTTATCTCTGGTCGCTTTAAATGCTCCCAAGTAACAATTCTGTAATCAACAGATCGTATTGATTTCAGTTTATTAATATCACTTTCGGGGCTGATTTGCACTATAAAAATTGGTAGTTTATATCCGTCTGAAACAGACTTTTTTGTAGTGAATTGCCCCACTTTTATAAACTTTAAATCATCGGATTCGTGTATGCGTAATTCATTCAGAAGATCTGTAGGATTTGAGTCGGCTTCCAATCCTTTCAGAAGAAAAGTTTTATTCTTAAGGCTCTTAGGTGTGAAGGTAACGAAGTTTGATTTAGTTTTCTCTAGATATGTTTTTACTCTTATGTGGTCATTGAGAGAATTTAGATATAATGCTTTTTTACTCCGGAATTGTTTAATTTGGAAGTCTACTATTTTCAGACCATTTTTCAAAAAGTTTATCAGCTGTTTTGTATCAGTGTCAAAGATGTTAATTGGAGGTATTTTTTTATTGTTGTTTTCTTTATTATGGGGCACACTCCCATTAGATTGTCGGTTGTTGTTTTGGATTTGAGGTGTTTTAGTTGTTTTGTTTTGATCACCTTCATTTGGCGAATCAATTTTGTTGTTTTTGTAACCACTCACATGTTCCGCGAAACTCAGCAGAACTTCTCTGTCACAGTCATCTTCGCACTCAAGAGCAGCGAATCTGTTGCTTCGCATTACTTTGGGATCGACTCCCTCATCCATGTTGTTGCTTTGCCTTTTTCTTTGGTCTAACGATGAATATTCACCACGTGTAGTAATTTTTTCATTGTCTTTTGAAATGTGAGCTTTCTGCTCATGCATTTCGTGAATGTTTTAATCAATAATTATTGATTTTTAAGATGAAATTAACACTTTTCGAGTGAAAGAAAATAAGCCTCACTACTGGTGAGGTATAAGGCGGGGTATGTTTCCCGAATACCCAGATATTTATTAACTCGTTCTTTTTGCGATGCTTGATTTCTTCGACACGTCTATCACTCATCACAGTTGTGAACGAACTCCCCTTAATTAAATACATAGGCAACATGAGTAAATTATGTTGATCGTTTAATTTCATAAAACTCTACAATCTCGGGGCTCTAGAGATTGTGAATTTTTTAAATTAAAACAACAGATCCTGGCAACAATACTAATGGGAGATTTTTGTTTAGAAAAGTTATAGATTTTCATAACTATTATAATCATTATTTATTATATTTGTTACTATGTATTAATATATGTATGTCTATATATTTATGTGTTTATATATATTTATATATAGTGTATATTGTGTAGTAGTAGTACTGATTTGTTTTTATTGTACAGTGCGGACGATCAGTAACTGATTTGATGTTTGAATTATTTCGAAAACTTTTGGAAGTTTTTGAATGTTTTTGGGCATTATTTTGAGCTAAAAGAAGTGAGACTTCTAAATAAGTATTCTCTTGTTGTCCTCACAACGTTTACTTTCTCAACATCGGACGAACATATATATGGGAGCTACATCTAAATCTGAACCGATTTCGAGCAAACTTCTTAGACATTGTGCTAGGCATCGAAGAAAGAGTTGTGCACAAGTTTGGCAATATTGGTCAATTAGGCGCTTGCAGTGAAACTGTAAGTGAAAATCGGGCGGAATACATAATTGGCAGCTCTATATAAATCTGAACCGATTTCAATGAAATTCACCAGTAATATTAAAAGTAAAAAGAAAATCCTTCCTGTCAAATTTTGAGAGAATCGGTTAACAAATCTGACGAACATGTATATGGAAGCTATATCTAAATCTGAACCGATTTTCAGCAAACTTCTTAGACATTGTAGCGGTCGTCGGGGTCCCGATTTCAATGAAATTCACCAGTAATATTACAAGACAAAAGAAAATCCTTCATGCCAAATTTTGAGAGAATCGATTAACAAATCTGACGAACATGTATATGGAAGCTATATCTAAATCTGAACCGATTTTCGGCAAACTTCTTAGACATTGTAGTGGTCGTCGGGGTAAGCGCTGTACAATATTTTGGCAAGATTGGTTAATAAATGCGCTGGCAGTGACCATTGAAGTGAAGATCGGGCGATATATATATATGGCATCTATATCTTAATCTGGGCCGATTTCTATTAAATTCAACAGTAAAGTCAAGGGTCATAAGAAAACCTTTCCTGCCGAGTTTCTAGAGCATCGGCTAACAAATGAGCACTTTATTGCAATATTTCTCAAAATAGTACGAAAATTTCGAGCAAGAAATTTTGTGGAAGTCGTCGAGGAAAGTGTTTTACAAAGTTTAGGGAAGATGGGTCAATAAATGTGCTAGGGAGGGAAAATCGAGCGATATATGTATATATGAGAACTAGATCTAAATTTATATGGGAAGTATGTCATGTTCTTGACCGATTTGAACCGTACTTGGCGCAGTTGTTGAGAGTCATAGCAGAACACTATATGCAAAATTTAAGTCAAATCGTATAAAAATCTCGATTGGTAAGGGTTCAAGAAGTCAAATCGGGAAATCGGTTTATATGGGAGGTATGTCATGTTCTTGACCGATTTGAACCGTACTTGACATAGTTGTTGGGAGTCATAACAGAACACCATGTACAAAATTTCACCCAAATCGGACAAAAATTGTGGTTTCCATGGGCTCAAGAAGTGAAATCGGGAGATCGGTTTATATGGGAGCTATATCAGGTTATAGATCGATTTGGACCTTACTTGGCGCAGTTGTTGGAAGTCCCAATAGGATGGGCGTATATTCATTTTGTCATTCCCTTTGCAACAAATCGAAATATCCATTTCCGAACCTATTTAATTATCCTGAAATTTGGAGCAGTAGGTTGTGTTAGGCCACTCCTTTTTCAATTTAGTCCAGATCGGTCCAGATTTGATATAGGCGCCATATAGTCCGATCTCTCGATTTAAAGCGTACTTATTGTCCGATTTCGCTGGAATTTATGCGAGTGAGTTGTCTTTCTTCGACATCTTTCTTCAATTTTGCCCAGATCGGTCTAGATTTGGATATAGCTGCCATATAGACCGATATCTCGATTTAAGGTCTTGACCCCATAAAAGGCGCATTTATTATCCAATTTCGCAGAAATTTGACACAGTGACATATATTACGATTTTCAACATCCGTGTCATATATAAAGGTAAAGATCGGTCTATATTTTGATATAGCTGCCAAAAAGACGAATATTGAATCAAAATTGAACAGTAACTTGTATATATTAGACCACTCAATGCCCGTGCCGAATTTGGTCCAAATCGGATCATATTTCGATATAGATGCTATGGACGCACAAATAATGGATTTTTCACCGGATTATAACGAAAGCTATATAGAAATAAAATTTTGACAAAATTTCTTATAGAAATGAAATTTTGACAAAATTTCCCATAGAAGTGAAATTTTGACGAAATTTCCTATAGAAATTAAATTTTGACAAAATTTCCCATAGAAATGAAATTTTGACAAAATTTCCCATAGAAATAAAATTTTGACAAAATTTCCCATAGGAATGAAATTTTGACAAAATTTCCTATAGAAATGAAATTTTGACAAAATTTCCTAAAGAAATGAAATTTCGAAAAAATTTCCTATAGAAATGAAATTTTGAAAAAATTTCCTATAGAAATGAAATTTTGAAAAAATTTCCTATAGAAATGAAATTTTGACGAAAGAAGTAAAATTTTGAGAAAATTTCCCACAGAAATGAAATTTTGACAAAATTTCCCCTAGAAATGAAATTTTGACAAAATTTCCCATAGAAATGAAATTTTGACAAAATTTCCCATGGAAATGATTTTTTGACAAAATTTCCCATAGAAATGACAGTTTGACAAAATTTCCCATAGAAATGAAATTTTCACAAAATTTCCCATGGAAATGATTTTTTGACAAAATTTCCCTTAAAAATGAAATTTTGAAAAAATTTCTTATAGAAATGAAATTTTGACAAAATTTCTCATCGAAATGAAATGTTGACAAAATTTCCCATAGAAATGAAATTTTGACAAAATTTCCCATAGAAATGAAATTTTGACAAAATTTCCCATAGAAATGAAATTTTGACAAAATTTCCCATAGAAAGGAAATTATTGACAAAATTTCCCATGGAAATGATTTTTTTTTACAAAATTTCCCTTAAAAATCAAATTTTGACAAAATTTCCCTTAAAAATTAAATTTTGAAAAAACTTCCTATAGAAATGAAATTTTAAAGTAATTTCCTATAGAAATGAAATTTTGAAAAAAATTACCATTGATATGAAATTTTAACACAGTGCGTTAAGCCACAGCTTGAAGTTCAGAGGTATGATGTGGTCGGACGATCACAGACTATAAATGTTTATACCTATACCATAGACTTTAAACCAATGGGTAACAGTTCTGGACCACTGTGTGCCATTCATTTACTTGAAAGATGTGTGTCTACTGTCCTTTAAAATTTTTTTCACCAGAAAAATGTTTGCCATATTTTTCTTCTCTTTTAGTGTCTTTTGTCTCCATATCACAAAACAAAAGCAAATAAAAGCCGATATTGATTTCACTTTGCATTACAATTTATTAATCCTTGTTATCTTCGAGTCAATGTTAGAATTTTTACTAACCCTGGAAATAATTGGGAGAAATGCCAAAGTTATTACCAAGAGGCGAAGGAGGTTGAGAAATTCCGAAGGGGAATCCGTTTTGACTAGGTGGCAAGAAGTCCTGTTGTCGCTGTCCAAATCCTTGCATTTGCACTCCAGATGGGGCCGTCTGTAGATTGTGCACAGAAAATTGTGGTCCAGCCATTGCATTGAAGCCCAAACCCTGCTGGTCAGCGGGAAAATTGTCATATGTCATAAAGTTGTTGGCATATGGTCCTGTCGGCGGGATTTGTGTAAAGGCTGCACCTATGGGTGGTCTTATGAAGTTGTTGCCATTTTGAAAGGCTGGGTTGAGGCCCGCTGATTGGATATTAGGATCGCCATAAAAGTTGCCAAAGTTGTTGGGTGGTATTGGGGCTCCAGGCAAATTTCCGGAAAACTGTGTAGGTCCAGCTGGGTTGAATGACATGCCAGGATGTGGGAAAGAGGCGGCATAATTTCTTAAAGGCCCTGAAGCCCTGAATGGTAGAGCACTGTTGGCAAATCCATTGTTGTTAAATCCATTGTTGTTAAATCCATTGTTGCCAAATCCATTGTTGCTTAAGCCCCCATTGCCATATGCCGCTGAAGGATTTGGAAATCCTAGAAATTTAACGCCTATCCTATTCGGTAGAGCTGGATCGTTTTCGGGATTTTGAGTATCATCATCATTAGGGGGCTCCAAGGGATTCTCCTGTGATCTTGTGGCAGCATTTTCTTTCTTTGTAATCTTTTCACCATTTTTCTTTTCGGAATCTCGGGAACTTCTTATTGCACGCACATGCGTTAGTCTGTTGCTGGTATTATAATCCTCATGTCCTGCGCTTAACCGGAGGCAAAATATTATCACAACAAGCGAACAAAGGCCTAGGTTAAACTTCCGTGTATTCCTCATTTCTTTGTATTCAACTCCAAACTGACTTCAAATTTTCTGATGACTTTGAATTTTATTCAAAACCGAACAAGGGCAGAGATGATGGCCCCATGGCTGGCTAGTGCAGTAAAATTTTTTTTTTGTTATTCATTTGTCCTCTATTTTAGGTCCACTTTCTTTTTTTTCCCCCATCACTTCAATGTCTGCCCACATTGTGGTGGAGCCCAAGCACCCAAAGATTTTATAATCATGTTTTATTTTTATATTTTTTTCTTCTTTATTTTTATGTAATAAATGATGCGACGGTATTTAACACCAATTGGCACCTTCAAACTAATGTGGCATGTACATAATGGTTTCGTTTGTTCTCCACTCGAAAGCACACTTTTTTACAGCTCACTTTTGACTGGCCGTCGGAGGGAGGGGGGTTGCCATAGAAGTTGAGTTGGGATGCGTTTGACTATTTAATTGATTTCATTTTCGTTAGTTAGTCGTTTGATAAGAACTGGAACGAGTATAAAACAAAAGACTTAAGACACAAACCTGTATATTTGGTTTTTCCCTTTTCACTCGAGTTGGCCTTATCTGGAAAATATCTAGTAATTTAAATGGAATTTTTATACATGTCATTAATGTAGTATAACAGAGGATTTTTGTTTTGTGTGACCCATATTTCCATCGTCTTATTTCTCTGCCATTAGCTAGTTAATGAGATTCATATGGATGAGCCTATGATGCTATAGGAAACAATGCTACATTTGTTTGATATGTTTAATTAAGTATAGTTGAGGTGAAAGTTGAGAAGTGGTGAAATGGGCATTATATTTAAACTGCCTAAAAGTATGCTTTAAATGTTAAGATTGAAGTTCATAAGTCAACAGCAGTTTTGACAATCTTTCCTGTAGCAATGAAATTTTGACAAAATTTTCTATAGATATGTGGGAGGGGGGGGGGGGAGGGGGAAGGGTCTGCCCCTCCCCCCTGAAAGGGGTTTGGAATTTGAGTACACAGCTGATATAAGAATTTGGTCCAAAGTGTCTTCGAAGCTTCCCTAACCCCAAAAACCCTCAAAACGGCCATGAATGTCCAACGTCACAAAATGGGTATAAAATGAAAGGTCTGTAGGAATTGACTATAAATCTGGTATACACATTTTTGACACACTCTGGGTTAGGGTCTGGGACCGTCCCACCCACTAATTTCCTTTCAATTGGACTGAAGTTCGATTAGGATAATATGGGAATTAAAAGAAAAGTCTAAGACAGTAGAGTTCGAATTTAATGTTGATATAGGGTTTGAGGTATCAGAGTCACGTACTGCCGTCGCGGCAATAAAGGACTCAAATAAATTGGCTTTTGAGTGATAGCATGTGTAGGGCATGCGGGGAAGATGATGAGACGTTAAAGCATTTCCTTTGTCATTGCCCGGCTTTCGCGTCTAACAGTAGATCTAACATCCAAACTTAATTGTGCGGACGCTCCCCTTACCCTATTGCCAAAAATGCCAGATCTCAAAGATGGGTAGGGCTTTTAAAGCGAAATTTGGTTTGTTTATATTGTAATAACTCAAAATCAGAAATTTTGTCTCTCTATTTAGGGTGGGATATTTGGGGGGGTCTCCCCACCTCCAAGCCCGCCAAATGGAATTGTATACCAATAGTGATAATATGGGGTATTTGGGACAAGGACACGAATCTGATATATGGTGGTCAGCCTCACCCCAAAAGCAAATTTTGCCCATGAACATTCCACCAAGGAACAGGGCCAAACTTCTCACATATCAATGAGTGCAGTCCGATTCAAGTTTAAGCTCAATGATAAGGGGCCTGTTTTTTTTTTTTATAGCTGAGTCCTAACGGCGTACCGCAGTGCGACACCTCTTTGGAGAGAAGTTTTACATGGCATAGTACCTCATAAATGTTGCCAGCATTAGGAGGGGAAAACCAACGCTGAAAATTTTTTCTGAGGGTCTCGCCAGGATTCGAACCCAGGCGTTCAGTGTCATAGCCGGACACGCTAACCTCTGGGCTAAGGTAGCCTCCAGAAATATTTACCGACCATAGCAATATAAGGCTCAAATGAAAGGTATTTTGGTATAATACGATATCCACATTGAAGGCGAAATATCTGACAGGCTGTACCTGCAACCTCAAACAGGACTTATTTCCTCACCGTGTCAGTACAGGGCTCCGATAAAATAAGCGAATGAAAGAAGTCGCGGCGGATCGGGCCCTGCCCTACGGACCCTCCCCCTTACCCTAATTTTCAGAAACGCCAGATCTCGGAAATGGGTGGTGCGATTTAAGCGAAATATGGTGTGCTCTCATATACTACCCTAAAAATAAAATTTTGGTATCCAAATTTCGGATGGGGTACCTAGGGGGCCACCCCATCCTTAAACTTACCAAACATATATTTAGGCCAATCACGACAATATGGGACTCAAATGAAAGGTATTTAGGATAAGAAAACGTATCTGATATTCAATTGTCGGACCAAGTGTTAGGGGGACCACCCCAAGCCCCAAAACACCCCTAAATCGGACTTATTTACCGACCACGGCAATATGGGACTCAAATGAAAGATATTTGCGAGTAGAATACGAATCTAATATCCAAATGTGGGAACACGTTTCTGGGGGTCCACACCCCCCAAACAGGACTTATTTGCTGACCATGCGAATATGGGGCTTAAATAAAAGGTATTTGAATATAGAATTAGAATTTGATATCCAAATATGGCACCATGGGAGTGTTTGGTGGGCCGCCTCTCACCGAAAACATCCTCCAAAAGCACGAATTTGATGTCAATATTCGGGAAAAGTGTCTATGTGATTTCGAAATCACAACATTAGCAACTGTTTACTTTAGTTGAAGTCAACGCCCTTGCAATATTAAACAATGAAACATTTTTTATTGTCTCATTATTCGAATGAAAAGGCAATACAAAACCAAACACCAATCGTTAATTTACTATAATGGAATAATAGAACTGGTTAATCATTGAATATTTACGTTGTGACTATTGTAATTTGTTCTCAACATGTGAATATAAGACATTTTCTAGTCTCGTCACCCTCCGTTTGAAACAAGTCAAATTGGTAATGCGTGAATGCTTTCAAATAGTCTAGGTTACCTCATTTGGAGGGCTTCTCTGTACCTCACTATTGCCTTCAAGTGGGAGGAAAGTTTTCATAATTCTCATATAAAATCTTCTTACAACGTTGTTTTAGGCTTCAGTTTGATAATCTGATTTCGAGATTTAGTAGAAAAGTTTTGTTACCATTCCATTTTATTAGCAAAATGCGATTTTTAATGTGTTTGGTGGTTTTCGCTTTCATGGCCCTTTCTTTAACATCAGCTACTCCGGCTGAAAGTTTGGCAGCAGCTATCCAACAACACTCTCTTTTCGATGTCGATGTACAAGGGCATGCCAATGTCGGTGATCGTTTAGTGCGTAAACATGGTGGTCACCATGGCGGTCGTGGTGGTAATCGACGAAAGTATTATCGTGGCTGAAAGGATTTTTCCATTATATTCTGCTGTTTAATAACTAAATTTAAGTATTTATCAAAATTGTATTGAAAAATTATATCAAGTGCACTTTAAATAAAAAAAAATAGTTAAAAATTTCCTGAAAAATTTATACGAAAACAAGTGAAAGCGTGCTAAGTTCGGCAGGGCCGATCTTGGAAACCCACCACCATGGATTCTGGTAAAAATTTATACAAACTAAATTTTGTTGAAGGGCATACTGCTATTCTACATATCAAACTTCTGTCAAAACAGCAAAATTTAAAGCCTCTAGCAGCCGAACAAGGATACTCGAGAGAGACCGGTTTACATGGAAGCTATATCAGGTTATAGTCTGATTAAGACTGTACTTGACACAGTGTTTGGAAGTAGTAACAGATCACTACCTGCAAAATTTAAGCCAAAACGGACAATAATTGTGGCTTCCAGGGGCTCAAGAAGTCAAATTTGGAGATCGGTTTATATGGGAGCTATATCAGGTTTTTGGCCGATTTGGACCGTACTTAGCACAGTTGTTGAAAGTCATAACAGAACATTATCTGCAAAATTTCAGCAATATCGGCCAAAAATTGGGCCTTCCAGGGGCTCAAGAAGTCAAATCGCGAGATCGGTTTATATGGGAGCTATATCAGATTATAGACCGAATTGGACCGTACTTGACACAATTGTTGAAAGTCATAACAGAACACCGCATGCAAAATTTTAGCCAAATCGGACAAAAATTGCAGCTTCCAAGGGCTCAAGAAATCAAATCTTGAGATCGGTTTATATGGGAGCTATATCTAAATCTGAACCGATGTGGTCCATTTACAATCCCCAATGACCTACTTCAATAGTTAGTATCTGTGCAAAATTTCAAGCTGCTAGCTTTACGCGTTCGACCGCTATCGTGATTTTGACACACGGACGGACGGATGGACATGGCTAGATCGACTCAGAATATCGAGACGATCAAGAATATATATTCTCTATGGGGTCTTGGACAAATGTTTCGAGGTGCTACAACATCTAACATGCCGCTTGAATACCTTTCATCCATCACAACATGAATTATTTGGTTTCTCGTCTCTTGATCGGGTGACAGTCATGTGGCCGTGTGAAACCTTCGATGTTAGAATCTTGTGCCTGCTTACACCATGTTCTTTGACGCAGCGGTGTATATTAGGCAAAAATTTTTCGACTGCAGGGCCAACGATATTTTCCTTCTCTATTTTTGCATTAAAATCTTCCAAAACGATTTTAATATCAGGGGCAGGACAGCAATCATATTCACTTTCTAGACTCTCATAGAAAAAATACTTGGTCTGTAAGTCATTGGGCGCAAATAAGGCTGATGTTGCAGAATTTGGCCTTTATGCGGATTGTGGCTAGCCTTTCATCCACCGGAGTAAACCTGGAGACAAGGTGTTTAAATCTCTGACTAACCACAAATTCATGCCTCGTTTTATGGCTGTTATGTTGTTGTGGAGCCATTCCCGCACCATCGCACCCTTCAAAAAGCCGAACAAATTGTGAATGTTTACATCCGCTTATTCGGACAAGTTCTCAAAGAAATGCGAATCTAACTACTGGAACTGCATCTGACTTTCAGTGCGGGACACACACACAGCAGATGTTCTATAGTCTCTTCTTCCTCGACGTCCTCACAGCCTCCGCAAAAGTTGTTACTTGGACCTTTCAGTCTACCAGCATTTTTTTCGATAAGACTTTGACTGAGACATCTGTTCTAGCTAGCGACAGCAAAGCAGTAGACCTCTTCAAGTGTAAATTAAGCCACATTATTTTTGAGTATCCTCCTCAGCGCGGCTGTGATGCACAAACAACCCTTACTTTGGATACGACTAAATATTGAACAGTAGGTGGACTTTTGAAGCGCCGTCCACCAGACCACAGCACCATATACCTTTATAAGCCGGACATTACATGCGATTTAAACTTCCAACGTTTGCTTATGGCTCACCTGCAGGTGTATGGAAAAATTGTGTTTTCTCTTTCGGCGTTTCTAAATAATGGATTTTAAATTCACCCAGAGATTTATTGGTTGTCGTTATGATAGTTTCATATTAATCATCCCACCACTTCTTTATCAAGAAGTATCAAGGATAACACAGTGTCCTCAGCGACCTCATCAACAAAGAGAAAACTCCCTTAGCCTCCAAGGCAGTGATCGCATCAAATTGTCTAGCCACAATCCCCAAGAGCCATTAGATGTAGTATTAAGTGCAGTTCATCAGAATGTGTCGTCCGCAGTGCGTCTATGATCCACAAACAAGCCATCCTTTGAATTCGACTGGGTATTAAACAGTAGGTAGATTTTTGAAGTGCCGCTAGACCACAACACCATGTGGCATTACAGAGTTAAAACTGACGGCTTAAATACTGAATATCTGTGATACTCGATATGACAGCCGAGTTATTGGCGACTATAAATAACCAATGGCCATAATGTTCTTGCTGCGATCGGCCGTGTGGACCAAAACGAGCTCGGTCACCTGTGGAACTTGATGAGGATCGCTACCTCTAAATACAATAATGTGGCTACAACCACGACAACAACAACTGCCGTTTGTAGCCAGTGATTGACTTTTACGAAATTTTACCAATAATTCTCTTGCAGTGGAATACGAAAAGTGTTGCCTTTTTCGCCATCTCTAAAAAGTTGGTTTTGAAATTTACTTACCCATCGAACCTACAGCACTACTTTTGAATGACACTACATTTGTGCATTTGTTTGTTCCGCCAAGAAGAAGAAAACCTATACCCATTGTTAACCATACCGATTGACATGGAATCACTAATGGAATTAGACATGTCAGTCTGTTCATCCGTCCCTCTGTGTGACCGGCAATCTGCCAGAGTGTCTGCCTATTTGTCTGTCCATCCCTCTATCCGTTTCTCCGTCTCTCGGTTCGTTCATCCTTTCGCCTGTCCGTCCATCCTCTTATTTGTCCGTCCATCCTTTCGCTTGTCCGTCCATCCTTTCGACTGTCCGTCTGTTTATTCATCCTTTCATCTGTGCTTTCATCCTTTCGCCTGCTCGTCCATCCTTTTGTCTGTCCATCCATCCTTTTTTTGGTCATCCGTCCGTCGGTTCGTCCATCTTTTCATCTGTCCGTCCATCTATCAGTTTGTGTGTTCGTCCATTCTTTTGTGTGTCTATCCATCCTTTCGTCTGTCCGTCCATCTTTTTGTGTGTCGTCTATCCTATTCTCTGATTGTCCGTCCTTCAATCCATGTCCGTCCGTCGGTTCGTTCATTGTTTCATCTGTCCGTCCATCCATTTGCCTGTCCGTCCATCCTTTCGCCTGTCCGCCCATTCTTTTGACTGTCCGTCTGTCTGTCCATCCTTTCATCTGTTCGTTCATCCTTTCGCCTGCCCGTCCATCCTTTTGGATGTCCATCCATCCTTTTTTTGTTCTTCCTTCCGTCGGTTCGTCCATCTATCCGTTTGTCCATCCATTCTTTTGTGTGTCCATCCATCCTTTTGTGTGTCCATCCATCCTTTTTTTGTTCGTCCATCTTTTTGCCTGCACGTACTTCCTTTCGTCTGACCGTCCATCCTTTCGTCTGTCCGTCCATCTTTTCGTCTGTCCGTCCATCCTTTTGTCTGTCCGTCCATCCTTTCGTCTGTCCGTCCATTCTTTCGTTTGTCCGTCTATCCTTTCGAATGTCCGTCTATCCTTTCCTCTGTACGTCCATACTTTTCTCTGTCCGTCCAACCTTTCGCCTGTTCATCCATCCTTTTATGTGTCCATCCATTCTTTTTTTTTTGTTTTTTTCTTCGTCCATTCTTTTGTGTGTACGTCCATCCTTTCGTCTGTCCGTCCATCTTTTTGTGTATCGTCTATCCTTTTCTCTGGTTGTCCATCCCACTATACGTTTGTCCGTCCATCAGCTCGTCCATCCTTTTGTCTGTCTGTCCATCCTTTCATCTGTCCGTCTATCCTTTCGCCTGTCCGTCCATCCATTTGTATGTCCATCCATCGTTTTGTGGGTCCGTCCATTCTTATGTGTGTCCATCCATACTCTTTTGTTCGTCCATCTATTTGTGTGTCCGTCCGTCCATCTTTTTGTGTGTCATCTATCTGTCCGTCGTTCTATCCGTTTGTCCGTCCGGTTCGTCTATCGTTCATCCATTTCTGTGTCAGTCTAGTTTTTCGTCTGTCCGTTCATCTTTTGGTTTGTCTGTCCATCCTTTCATCTGTCCGTTCATCCTTTCGCCTGTCCGTCCATGCTTTTGTGTGTCCATCCATCCTTTTTTTTGTTCGTCCGTCCGTCGGTAGATGGGCGGACATATGAAAAGATGGACGATCTTTTCATATGTCTGCCCATCTATCCGTTTGTCCGTCCATCTATCCGTTTGTCCGTCCATCATTTTGTGTGTCCGTCCATCCTTATGTGTGTCCATCCATCCTTTTTTGTTCGTCCATACTTTTTTCTATCCGTCCATCCTTTTGTCTGTCTGTCCATCCTTTCATCTATCCGTCCATCCTTTCGCCTGTCCGTCCATCCATTTGTATGTCCGTCCATCGTTTTGTGGGTCCGTCCATTCTTTTGTGTGTCCATCCATACTCTTTTGTTCGTCCATCTATTTGTGTGTCCGTCCGTCCATCTTCTTGTGTGTCGTCTATCCTTTTCTCTGATTGTCCGTCTTTCTATCCGTTTGTGCGTCCGGTTCGTTCATCCTTTCGTCTGTTTGTCCGTCCATACTTTCGTCTATCGTTCATTCATTTCACTGTCAGTCTAGTTATTCGTCTGTCCGTTCATCTTTTTGTTTGTTCGTCCATCCTTTCGTCGGTCGGTTCACCCATCTGTCCGCATGTTCAACCTTCCTTTTGTCTGTCCGTTTATCGGTTCATCTTTCCGTCTGGCACCTAGACTGTCTGTTGTAATCAGAGTGCAGTTCTTGCTTGTTTTCCGATTTCAATCAAATTCTGCGCATGCTACTTTTTTGGCCCAAGATTGAAATGTGGCTGACTGAAGAAGCCTTACCTGATTTATGCCTTACAACTCAGTTTTAAAAAAGGCACACTTTCCATATTTTTTGTGTGCATCATTATCCTTTAACTAATCACTTTCAATTAACAAGCATTTGTTATATTTCCTTTTTTAAAGTTTCTGTTTTTATTTAAACAATTTTTTTATCCTTTATCAGTAATCCGTTTAAAATATTCGTGACATCTTTTCGTGGCAACAAAATTGGTTTTAACCATAGTATCCACCACGGTAACCACCATAATAGCCAGGATAACCGCCATATCCACCACGATATCCACCATAACCTCCATATCCACCACGATATCCACCATAACCGCCGTAGCCTCCACGATATCCTCCGAATCCACCAAATCCACCATAGCCAAATTGACGGGCTTCACGTTCGCCAGTATTCTCATGACCCTGGACATCTACATCGTGCAATGATTGTGGCACCTCGTTGTTGTTATTCTCCACCTCCACGGGAACGGCCAAGGCCACGGCGAAAAGGGCCATAAAAGCGCAGCACAGTAAGAAACGCATTACGAAAATGTTTTACAAAATCTTTTCGAACTAGACACAGTGAATGTTTTTCAAATTCTGATGTTTCTGCAACCGATGTCAAGTCATTATATACAACATCTAAAGGGGTGCGTTCATCTCCAGTCACACTCAGAGTCTCAGCGCCCTCCAACTATCTTCGGTGGACTTTAATCGCAGCCCATCTATGGGGCGAGAGAGCTACACACATTGATGTGTAAAAGTCATCGTCGCTACTGCAGCCTAATCCACTCACTTGTGCTAAAATGTTTTTCAAAATAGATCTTGGGTGAAATCGGTTCTACGTAATCGACGAAAAACAATAAAAAAAACACGTTGCGTCTCACACATCAATGGTCGCATAAACAGACAAACTTAGAGACGCAATCGTCAAATGTAAGCTGGGATTTGCGTTTACGTTTTGTTTTTTTGGGGTTTTGCTTTTACGGCGCAGCGCTGCGTTGCTTTAGTTGTTGTTTTTCTTTTGACCAAAAGTTGATTTTGTGCGGTCAACAGCCGACAGCCAATGGACAGATCAATGGAAACAACACCCTCATTTCACTGATGGAATATTTATGTTAACCCTCAAGTGAGCAAATGGATTGGCAATGGAGTGTTCGATGTTCTAAGAGAAATTTTTATCGAAATTCAATTTTAAGGAAAAAAAATCATAGAAATTTTGTCTTTGAAGAAAATTTCATTTAAGGTTTGTCTTAAGATAAGATTTTGTTAAAATTTTGTTAAAAAATAAAATGTTATCGAAATTTTGTTTCTTTTGGAAAATTTTAATCGAAATTTTGCCACAGAGGAAAATTTATCGAAATTTTGTCTGAGAGAAATAATTTCATAAAACCTCTATATAAGAGAAAAATTTATGGAAATTTCTTCTATAGAGAAAATTTTATCGAAATTTGTCTTAAACGATATTTAATCGAAATTTTGTTTTAACGAAAGAAATTATCGAAATTTTTCTAAAAAAAGTTTTATCGATAATATTTCATTAAAGTTTTGTCTTGCGAAGCATTGCCTTAAGAACTAAAAATTCTGAAAGTTTTGTCTCCTGAAAAATGTTTGCAGTTGGAAGAAAATTCATTTAAATTTTGCCTGTTATCGATATTTTGTCATTTCAGATTTTTTTTTTAATTTTGTCCACAGAGAAAATTTCTTAAAATTTTACTGAAATTTTGTCCTTAGAGTTAATTTCATTGAAATGCAGTCTTTATGGAAGGTTGGGTTAGGTTTAAGTGGCAGTCTGTCTTGGACTTGGACGTTTTCGCCCATCGTGATACCACAGGAACGGAATAAGGAAGATGCCTTCTATTGGGTTGCCCAAAAAGTAATTGCGGATTTTTTAAAAGAAAGTAAATGCATTTTTAATAAAACTTAGAATGAACTTTAATCAAATATACTTTTTTACACTTTTTTTCTGAAGTAAGCTAAAAGTAACAGCTGATAACTGACAGAAGAAAGAATGCAATTACAGAGTCACAAGCTGTGAAAAAATTTGTCAACGCCAACTATATGAAAAATCCGCAATTACTTTTTGGGCAACCCAATAGTTCCTACCGTTGAACCATCCAGATCGCTTTAAAAAGCCCAACAACAAACGTTCTACTACTACTAAATTTTTCATGAACATTCCATTAAGGAACAAAGGTAACTTCTCTCATATCAATGAGTGCGGTCCGATTAATGTTTAAGCTCAATGATAAGGGGCCTCCTTTTTATGCCGAGTCCGAATGGCGTGCCGCATAGCGACCCCACTTGGTGGAAAAGCTTAAACATGGCAGGATATCTCACAAATGTTGTAGGGTAGTTCCTAGTCTCGCAAGCTCGTCCGCTTTCCGATTCCCTGGGACATCTCTGTGGCCCGGGCTCCAGAACAGGTGAATTTTGAACTGTTCAACAATCTCGTGGAGAGATCTGCGACAGTCGAGGGCGGTGTTTGTGTTCAAAAATACGTTGAGAAGCCAGCTCAGTTAGGGTGTAATCCACGCTGCCTGGAACATCGGACATGTTATCAAAGATAACGTAGTCTCCGTAGCCGCCACATTACCAAAGAGAAAGCTCGCTAAGCCTCACGACAGTGGTCGCAGCAATTTGTCTAGCCACAACGTCCAGGGGCATTAGAAGTAGCATCAAATTCAGTGCATCAGATGGTATCGTCCTCAGTGCGGCTGTGATGCACAAACATGCCACCTTTTGGATCCGATTGAGTATAGAACAGTGGATGGACTTTTGAAGAGCCGTCCACCAAACCACAACACCATATAGCATTATAGGTCTGACTGCTGCAGTATATACCCAATGCATGATGCGCGGTCTAACTTCCCAACTTTTGCCAATGGCTCTCTTGCGGATGTATAGGGCAAGAGCTGCCTTTTTAGCGTCTTTAGGGAAAATTTTATTGAAATTGTATCTTAGAGAAAATTTTAATAAAAATTTCACTGAAATTTTGTCTTTAGAGAAAATTTCACTGAAATTTTGTCTTTAGAGAAAATTTCACTGAAATTTTGTTTTTAGAGAAAATTTCACTGAAATTTTGTCTTTAAAGAAAATTTCATTAAATTTTGTCTTTAGAGAAAATTTCACTCAAATTTTGTACTTTAAAGAAAATTTCATTAAATTTTGTCTTTAGAGAAAATTTCACTCAAATTTTGTACTTAGAGAAAATTTCACTGAAATTTTGTCTTTAGAGAAAATTTCACTGAAATTTTGTCTTTAGAGAAAATTTCACTGAAATTTTGTCTTTAGAGAAAATTTCACTGAAATTTTGTCTTTAGAGAAAATTTCACTGAAATTTTGTCTTTAGAGAAAATTTCACTGAAATTTTGTCTTTAGAGAAAATTTCACTGAAATTTTGTCTTTAGAGAAAACTTCACTGAAATTTTGTCTTTAGAGAAAACTTCACTGAAATTTTGTCTTTAAAGAAAATTTCACTGAAATTTTGTCTTTAGAGAAAATTTCACTGAAATTTTGTCTTTAGAGAAAATTTCACTGAAATTTTGTCTTTAGAGAAAATTTCACTGAAATTTTGTCTTTAGAGAAAATTTCACTGAAATTTTGTCTTTAGAGAAAATTTCACTGAAATTTTGTCTTTAGAGAAAATTTCACTGAAATTTTGTCTTTAGAGAAAATTTCACTGAAATTTTGTCTTTAGAGAAAATTTCACTGAAATTTTGTCTTTAGAGAAAATTTCACTGAAATTTTGTCTTTAGAGAAAATTTCACTGAAATTTTGTCTTTACAGAAAATTTCACTAAAATTTTGTCTTTAGAGAAAATTTCACAGAAATTTTGTATTTAGAGAAAATTTCACTGAAATTTTGTCTTTAGAGAAAATTTCACTGAAATTTTGTCTTTAGAGAAAATTTCACTGAAATTTTGTCTTTAGAGAAAATTTCACTGAAATTTTGTCTTTAGAGAAAATTTCACTGAAATTTTTTCTTTTGGGAAAAATTTCACAGAAATTTTGTCTTTAGAGAAAATTTCACTGAAATTTTGTCTTTAGAGAAAATTTCATTGAAATTTTGTTTTTAGAGAAAATTTCATTGAAATTTTGTTTTTAGAGAAAATTTCACTGAAATTTTGTCTTTAGAGAAAATTTTGTCTTTAGAGAAAATTTCACTGAAATTTTGTCTTTAGAGAAAATTTCATTGAAATTTTGTCTTTAGAGAAAATTTCACTGTAATTTTGTCTTTAGAGAAAATTTCATTGAAATTTTGTCTATAGAGAAAATTTCATTGAAATTTTGTCTTTAGAGAAAATTTCACTGAAATTTTGTCTTTAGAGAAAATTTCATTGAAATTTTGTCTTTAGAGAAAATTTCATTGAAATTTTGTCTTTAGAGAAAATTTCACTGAAATTTTGTCTTTAGAGAAAATTTCACTGAAATTTTGTCTTTAGAGAAAATTTCACTGAAATTTTGTCTTTAGAGAAAATTTCACTGAAATTTTGTCTTTAGAGAAAATTTCACTGAAATTTTGTCTTTAGAGAAAATTTCACTGAAATTTTGTCTTTAGAGAAAATTTTACTGTAATTTTGTCTTTAGAGAAAATTTCACTGAAATTTTGCCTTTAGAGAAAATTTCACTGAAATTTTGTCTTTAGAGAAAATTTCACTGAAATTTTGTCTTTAGAGAAAATTTGACTGAAATTTTGCCTTTAGAGAAAATTTCACTGAAATTTTGTCTTTAGAGAAAATTTTACTGAAATTTTGTCTTTAGAGAAAATTTTACTGAAATTTTGTCTTTAGGGAAAATTTCACTGAAATTTAGTCCTTAGAGAAAATTTCACTGAAATTTAGTCTTTAGAGAAAATTTCACTGAAATTTTGTCTTTAGAGAACATTTCACTGAAATTTTGTCTTTAGAGAAAATTTTACTGAAATTTTGTCCTTAGAGAAAATTTCACTGAAATTTTGTCTTTAGAGAGAATTTCACTGAAATTATGTCTTTTGAGAAAATTTGAATGAAATTTTGTCTTTTGAGAAAGTTTCATAGAAAAAAATGTTGGTGTATTTTTCAAAAACGTTTTCTTGATATTAATTTCATTGAGGCTTGAGAACTGCTGGCAACCCTGCCAGCACTGACAAATCAATGATTTTCAACAAAAGAAAAATTAACATAAAACATTCTTGTGTTACTCATGCTGCTGGGTATTTCTGAGCATCTTTAACGACTACTCAGAACATACTATGTATGATAATTAGGTCGTTTTAGAGAGGGAAATGCGTGTTTGAAAAACAGTTCAATAGAAACACAAAATCATGATTGTTTGATTTTTGACGCACCATATCGTGTGTTGGGCATTTCCCTAACTTATGCTTGTGGTGACAAAGTTCAATTTAGATAATAGTTTACGATCATTAAAAATGAGTAAAGAAAGGAAATAAGAGTTAAGTTATACTAGGCCGAACTTAATTATACTAATCGGATTTGGGGAATCACATCCCCTTATTCATTCTTCTAACCCAAGCTTTCATTAAAAATGAACGGTTTTCACAAAATTTGAATTTGGTTGTTTTGCACTTTGGCAAATCTCTAATTTTTGCTGTTACCTTTTGTTGACAGCCTGAATTAGTTTGAGTTCAAAGCAGTGTCTTTCTTTTATTTTTTGCTAGTGACAAATTTTGAATTTAAAACCGTAAATCACCAGAAACAAATAAACAAATTTGAGGTTGTACCGTTTTGGCTGGTCTTTCCCAAAAAAGGTGCGAATATATGAATGATGATAATTTATAATGAAAACGAAACGTTTGTGCATATTGGCCTGAGAATTGTTGATATACTGAGGATTGTCAAGGATTTCGCGTAATTGGGGAATTTAAAAAAAAAAAATCCCCAAATTAGCATTATTCTAATAAGTAAATACGCATTAGGTTCGTCTGGTTGGAAATTTTTATATTTCCTCTAAAGGAAACATTTCTAAGAAATTTCATGAAGAGGATACCGCAGAGCCATTCTTTGATGATGGTATAAAATGTTTACCTCCTAGTCAAAACGAGGTCCAAGTAGCAGCGACCCGATTGAAGAACAACAAGGCAGCAGGTGCCGATGGGTTGCCCGCTGAACTATTTTAGACTAGAGGCGACACACTGATAAGACATATGCATCAGCTTGTCTGCACGATATGGCTAGAAGAACGCATACCCGAGGATAAGAACCTCAGCATATTATGTCACTTACACAACAAAGGAGACAAGACGGAGTGTGCTAACTACAGAGGAATAAATCTCCTCCCCATCGCATACAAGATACTCTCGCGCGTACTGTGTGAAAGATTAAAACCTAAAGTCAATGAGATAATTGGCCCCTATCAATGCCGCTTTAGATCTGGTAAATCCACCATTGACCAGATATTCATACCGTGCCAAATCCTGGAAAAGGATCCGGTAAGGACAATTCAATACCTACCATCGACCCAAAGAGTGATTTCCATTGGTTTGACAACCGGCGAATTAGATTGCCCCCGTATGGATGAAATGAAGTGTGGAACATAATTTTTTATCCATTCTTAGTTTATACGCGTTTTATGTGACACTGCCGAGTCTTGTGGATAAGTCCATGGTCTACGACCAAAATGTGCCCACAGCTCCAAAACAGCTTTCGAAATGTTTTCCCGATAATCGGTCATATTTACTTTGACACCAGACTCGATGAAAATGATTAGCCATTGGTGGTTAGTAGGCCACCGTAGCGCAGAGGTTAGTATGTCCGCCTATAACGCTGAATGCCTGGGTTCGAATCCTGACGAGACCATCAGAAAAAATTTTCATCGGTGGTTTTCATCTCCTAATGCTGGCAACATTTGTGAGGTACTTTGCCATGTAAAATGTCTTTCCAAAGAGATGCCGCACTGCGGCATGCCGTTCGGACTCGGCTATAAAAAGGAGGCCCCTTATCATTGAGCTTAAAACTTGAATCGGACTGCACTCATTGATATGTGAGAAGTCTTTAGTGGAATGTTCCTGGCCAAAATTTACATTTACATTGGCGGTCATTATCGTTTGAGAAGGACAATTTCTTAGAGTGGCCGTGCGTAGGCTGAAATTCTCGCATATGCGCTCGGTTAATTAAACATGATAATTTGGGAAGATTAAAAATAGCTCAGTTGGGAAATTTTTGCATCCTTTCAGTTCATGTTTTAAGATTTTTTGGCTATTTGACTGCCACTACGGCGAAATCAATAAAACGATTTCGAGCCTTAACTCCGTTTAAGTTAGTTTTGCAGTTTTGTTTTTTGTTGAACCAACACCATGACGTTTGGCAAAGATTTGTGATATCATATACATTTTGTTCACTTTGAGGTATTTGAGTTCGCCAACAATAGCGGGTTGTAAATTTTCTAGCCATATATAATGCAATCACACTATAACCACCACCATAGTATAGGGGGTATATTCATTTAGTCATTCCGTTTGCAACACATCGAAATGTCCAGTTCCGATCCTACAAAGTAAAGGGTGATTTTTCAAGAGCTATAGTAAAGTTTAACAAAAATACATATAAAATTCGGAAAAAATTCATTCAATCTATATTTGCGTCGAGAGTAGGGTCCATTTAATTTAATCTTTGAAGAATATTTCATGCAAATGTTGATTGTGACGGCGCTTCAAATGGTCCATCCGCTTAGTCTAATTTTGGCATACTCTTTACAATATTTCGGCCGGTATCTCACGAATAAATGCTTCAATGTTGTCTACCAATGTGTCAATTGAAGCGGGCTTGTCTGTATAGACATGAGCTTTAACATAGCCCCACAAAAAATAGTCTAAAGGCTTTAAAACGCACGATCTAGGCGGCCAATTGACCGGTGCCGAAATAAAATGTTCAATGAGTCCATTGTTAGGCGAGTTGTGTGGCATGTGGCACTGTCTTTTTGATATCACATGCCATGTAAGTCAAGCTCTTGCATTTTTTTTGGGCAACAAAAAAGTTGGAAATCATCTCACGATAGTGCTCACCATTCACAGTTACTTTACGGTTCGCATCAAGTTTGAAGAAGTACGGTCCAATGATGCCACCAGCCTGTAAACCGCTCCCGACTGTGACTTTTTCTGGATGCATTGGTAGCTCTTGATATGCGCATTTATTACCCGATTTCCCTGAAACTTAGAACGTCGACATTCAAACCGTATATGATCCAGATCGGACCATATTTGGATATCGTTGGCATATAGACCGATATGGCTTTTTAAGGCCTTGAACCCATAAGAGACTCATGTATTACTCGATTTCGCTGAAATCTTTGGACCTTTGCGATGCACTAAACAACTGGTTGTCTGAACCAAATATGGTCCACATCGGACCATGTATGCGTATAGCTGTCATGTAGGCTAAATTGCCGATTTAGGCTATTATGTTCTTAAAATTTCATTTATAACTCGATTTCGCTAAAATTTATAACAGTGAGTTGGAATGGGTCTCCCGTTGACCGAGCGGAAGATGGCCGAGATCGGACCATATTTCGACATGGCTGCCATATGGGCAGTTCTGCCGATTTTGCGTTTTTAGCTAATACAGGTACAGTGAATTCTAATAATTTACTCAAAGTAAATATTGGTCGGCACATATTTCTTTTAGTATATAAAATTATAATTGTTGCGCTTTGTTTGTTAGACTGTTCTCTATAGACTCTAAAACGGCTGAACCGATTTTCAAGAAAATTGGGTACCTCATTTTTTGATATCCGAAGGGGAGCCAGACCCTTCCCGATACCCCTATTTTCAAAAACGCCAAAAACACGAAATCAAATAATCAGGGGGGACGCCCCATCGTAAAAACCACCCGAACGGACATGTTTACCGATTGTGACAATATGGGTATCAAATGAAAGTTATTTAAGAGTAAAGTACGAACTTGGCATTAAAATGTCAGCATAAGTGTCAGGGGGGTCCCACACTCCCAAAAACACCGCCCAACAGGCCACTTTAACCGCTTTAGGCAATATGGGTATCAAATGAAAGGTACTTAAAAGTAGAGTTCAAATCTGACATAAAATGTATTCCTTGGTGTCTGAGGGGCCTCCCCACATCCAAAAACCCCCCAGTAGGACATATTTACCGATTGGAATAATATGGATATCAAATGATAGGAATTTAAAAGTAGAGTCGAAAGCTGACATGGGGTCTGAGACGAACCCCCCCACCTCATAAAACCCCACAGTAGGGCATATTTACCGATTGGGACAATATGGATACCAAATAAAAAGCGTTTCGATGTTGAGTACACATTTGTTATAAGAATTTGTCCCAAGGTGTCTACGCCTCCCCAAGCCCAAAACCGGCCCGAATGTCGAACGTCACAAAATGGGTATGAAATGAAAGATCGTTGGGAGTTGACTACGAACCTGGTATACATATTTGGGACAGAGTTTGAGACCGGTCCACCCACTAAATACTTTTCAATAGGACGTGCAGTTCGAGCGGGATAATATGTGAATTAAAAGGAAGGTCTATGTCAGTAGAGTTCGAATTTACTGTTGCTATAAGGATTCAAGTATCTAGGTCACGTCAGCAGGATACGTAGATCGCGACGGTAAAGGTCTCAAATTATTGTAATTGTCTTTTTGGACTTAGCGTTGGGGGGCCGACCCTCTCCTACTTAATAAAAACAATACCAAACTATCATGTAGGACGACCGTGAATATATTTTACTCAAATGAAAGGATGTGTCAGAGGGCAATCCCTCTCCCCCCTATCCTATCAAAAAAAAAAAAGGAATTACAAATAAAATATGAAGGCCGATCAGGATAGAATAGCACAGCGGTCTTTGGTAGTAGAGAGAACTTTTTATCCCCACATTGATATAGACACAGGAGGACCTGCGGATCTTTAAAAATGGGGTATCCCAAGTAGCAGCTTTGAAATAAGATTTTGTTTGTAGATAACCAACACAAAAAAAAATTAATTAGTGTTGATTTGAATGAGACCCTTTAGCCCTAAATATCTTGATATCCACCTGCAAAATGACTGGCATTATGGGGCTTAAACAAAATCCTGGTCTAGCACGATGCTGATATTATTTCAGGGTCCTCCACCTAAAACATGTTGTCCTAATAAGTGAGTGGGTGGCCGCCCCAGCCTACTTACCCCTCAAACTGGACATATTTGTGGATTATGGCAAAAGGGGACTTAAATCTGAAGTCTGTTTTATGGCCAAGAGATTCAGGGACGCCTCAACTCATAAACTCCTCCTTAACCACACATATATACCGACTCCAGCAATATGTAGGTCAAATGTGGTTTTTGGAAGTAGAGTATGAATCTGATATCCATTTTCGGGCCAAAGGGTTTGGCTGCTCTAATTCAACCCCAAAGCGGAGAGAATGAAGTAGATCTAACATCCAAATTTTAATGGGCGGACCCTCCCCTTACCCCATTTCCAAAAACGCCTGATTTTGGAGATGGTTGGAGCGATTTAAGCGAAATTTAATTAAATTTGTTTATAATAGCTCCAGAACAGAAATTAGGTATCTTTATTTGGGATGGGATATCTAGGGGGACATCCCCACCTCCAAAGCCCGCCTAATGGAAATTTAAGCCAATAGTCACAATATGGGGCTCAAATGAAAGGTATTTCAGACTAGAGCACGAATCTGATAAATGGGGCATCACCTCATCCCCAAAAATACCCCCATATCGGACAAATTTACCGCCATAGCAGTATAAGGCTCAAATGTTCAAAGTCCGGCTGAACATTACCCTTATTTAAAGCTATTTAATAGAAAGGTGTACTTAAACTCTTACTCTTATGAGGGTTAATTCCCGCAACAAATAGTAACATTTTATCAATTTAAACTACAATCAAGTTCGCCATCCTAAATAATTCTATTTTTTGTGTATTAAATGAAACATTTGTGTTTAATGTAATAAACAAGCAAGTGCTACAACTAAAAGTTACAATAATTTTAATTAAAACTCATAGTTGTTAGTAATCCTCCTTTGTACTTATCAAAGGTGATCAGTTATAAGTTTGTGTTTTTTTCTTGTTTTGAGAAGAGGATTTATTTCCATTCAATATCATTTTTATTCTTTATAACAACCATACATCTTATATACATTTATTATTTATTGAAATTGCTATGGCATTGCTATAAATTGAGTTAAGTAATGCTATAAATTGGTGATATAATAATTATAATGCCTTTAAGGTGTTAAAGAGTCTAGCAACTTTAGGTAGTTGAACATTGATACAGAATTAAATGTTAAATCCGAATGTCAGGGTGATATATGTTTGCACTTGGCTGGGTGGAAAATTTATCTACGTCAATGGCACATAGCAGCACTTGTTCTGCTAGTCATTCCAAGAAACGTTGGTAAAATATTATCTTCTACGATGATGTTCTTGAACATTAAATTTTATAGACATCTTGTTTAAGAATATTACAAGTGTTTTGAAAAAAAAGCCAGGGAAATTTTATTTTTAGAAATAATTTTATTGAATTTAAGGATAATTGAATTGAAATTTTGTCCTTAATAGATATTTTATTGAAGGAAGGCAAAAGTCGGGCGGTGCCGGCTGTATAATACCCTACACCTGCCCTATAAGTATAATGTGGAAGTGATATCCAATTCTGAACAAATTTTAATCGACCTCGGCGGGTGTTTCATATGGTTTATTAACGAATCCTTATCAAATTTCAAAAAAATATGTTCAAACTGTAATGACTACGGTTGACAAATGACAACATTATTGCAAATTACCCAAAATATGGGAGCTATATCTAAAACTAAACCAATTTCGGGCAACCTTCTCAGATATTGTGGAAGTCGTCAAGGAAAGCGTTGTGCAAAATTTTGGCAAGATTGGTCAATAAATGCGCTTGCAGTGGCTCTTGGAGTAAAATTGGTCGATATACATAAATGACAGCTATATCTAAATCTGAACCGATTTCTAAGAAATTCTGCAGTAATGTCGAGAGTTATAAGAAAATCGCTCCTGCCAAATTTCGAGAGAATCGGTTAACTTATGAGTACTTTATTGCAATACTTCTCAAAATCGAACGAACATATATATGGGAGCTATATCTAAATGTGAACCGATTTCCTCGACGTAGTAGTCGTCGAGGAAAGCGTTGTGCAAAATGTTGACAAGATTGGTCAATAAATGCGCTTGCTGTTGCTCTAGAAGTGAAAATCAGGCGATATATATAAATGACAGCTATATCAAAATCTGAACCGATTTCCATGAAATTCACCAGTAATGTCGAGAGTCAAAAGAAAATCCTTCCTGCTTAAATTCGTGAGAATCGGTTAACAAATGACCGTTTTATTGCATTATTACTGCAAATCGGACGAACATATATAGGGGAGCTATACCCAAATTTGAACCGATTTTTCCAGTTTCAATTGGTTTCGTCTCTAGGCCGAAAAAACATGCCTGTACCAAATTTGAAGACGATCGGAAGAAAACTGCGACCTGTACTTTGTACACAAATTAACATGGACAGACGGACAAACAGACAGACGGACAGACAGACAGACGGACAGACGGACAGACGGACAGACAGACAGACGGACATAACTAAACCTTATCACAAAGTGATTCTGAGTCCAACGGCATACTTATCAATGGGTCTAGCTCTTTTCCTTTTTAGTGTTGTAAACAAATGCACTAAGTTATAATACTCTGTACCACAGTAGTGGTGTAGGGTATAAAAAACGAATGGTGTATAATTTTTTCTGAGTTTTGAGAGATATATCCACCCGTTCTCACACGGCTTATTTTCACGATTTTTTTTTTTTGGTTCTTATCCCCTGCGTCCGACGGTCAAACACAACTCATTGTTGTAAATTTCAACTCAGCAGGGCTGTTGAAGAGCGCTATCTAACTCACTGTGTTAGATTTCATCGAAATCAGTTAATAAATGCACCTTTTTGGGGCCCCAGAACGTAATGAGCACAGCTTGTAAGGGCGGTATGAAATAAGGCCCCAATGCAATAAAGCCCCAAACTGGAAATGAATTAAAATCCCAAAAATAAGGCCCCAATATAATAAAGCCCTAAATTGGAAATGAAATAAAATCCTAAAAATGGCGATTTCTGAAAATGAGACCCCAAAAGTATAAATGAAATAAGTCCGCAACTAAATGAAAAACACCCCAAACTAAAATGAAGCAAAGGCCCAAATTTGGAGCATTATTTCATATGAAATAAAGCCCTAATTTTGAAATGAGATAATGCCCCAAAAATTGGGCGATTGACTAATGCTAGGTAAATCTTTCAAAATGTGCTGCTCTGTTTTATTGTAAATGTTTGTAAAACAAAATAATGGTCCAAAAAATAGGTTAAGGCCTTTTTTTATTTCCAAATTTGGGGTCTTATTTCATATGAATTTAAGCCCAAAATGTTTAAAATGACATAAAGCCATAAGAAACGAAACTAAGCCCCAATTATCGTTGTTTTTGGTTCATGTATAAAAGTTTGGCGCATTCTTCTATTTTCCGTTTGGGGTATTGCATTGGGGCCTTACTTCATATGGCCCTTTTATGGTACCACGAACTTAAATCGGGAGATCAGTAGTATATATGATAGCTATATCGAAATATAGCCCGATCTTGACCATACTCGGTATGAATGTCGAGAGGCCTAACACAACTACTTGTGCTAAATTTGAGCGAAATCAGATCCTTACGAGGCCTGATTGGGCGATCGGTTTATATGGGAGCTTTTTTGGTTATAAACTGATCCCGACCAAACTCGACATAGACTTCAGCCAAAAAGTGTGCCCTTCACAAGTAGAAGAATCAAATCGAGTGATTGGTTTACATGGGCGAACCAAATTTGGCTTAGACGTTGGCAGTCATAACATTGGGTTGCCCAAAAAGTAATTGCGGATTTTTCATATAGTCGGCGTTGACAAATTTTTTCACAGCTTGTGACTCTGTAATTGCATTCTTTCTTCTGTCAGTTATCAGCTGTTACTTTTAGCTTGCTTTAGAAAAAAAGTGTAAAAAAGTATATTTGATTAAAGTTCATTCTAAGTTTTATTAAAAATGCATTTACTTTCTTTTAAAAAATCCGCAATTACTTTTTGGGCAACCCAATAGAACACAACTTGCTTAGTTTCTCAAGAAGTCAAATCGGGAGATTGGTTTATATGGCAGCTATATTGTGATTTGGTCTATTTATAATCCCAATAAATGTTGATAAGAAAGATTTGTGACAATTTCGTTCTCTTGCTTTCGACAGACGGACGGACAGTAAACCAGAACGGACAGATGTAGGGACAGGTATAGCTATTAGCGGCACACTGAGGTCTGATTTGTGTGGTGCTCATCATCATCACGAAAAGCATAGCTGATAGCTTCCGTATATGGAGTAGCTGCAATTGCAGTCGCGAATAATCAGCGATGTCTATTGGAAAGTCTCAGTGAGAGGGCAGGCCGCACTGGCTCTTGTTTAATACTGAGTGCCTATGATACACTATATGACGGTATGTGGTGTTGTTGATACCTTAAATGACCACAAAGTTCCCTATGGAGCTTGACGAAGATCCCTACCTCCGCATACTACAATGTAGCTACAACAACAACAGACGGACTGAAAGACGGACGGATACAAGGATTGATGATCAGAAGGACAGACGAACACATGGACGAATGGACAGAAGGACAGACGAGCACAAGGACGAATGAACAAAATGATGGATGAACACACAACAAGACAAATGAACAGCACTAAGGACGGGCATGGACATGGCTAAGAATGTTAAGACGATTAAGACTACATTTACTCTGTAGGGTTTTGATTTACCTAAATATTTTTGTCAAAACTTGTTATTCTCAGACAAGTTTCTATATACCTACATTCTTAAGAAAATTCTATTGAAGTTTTAAAATAATTTTTTTTTAAAAAATTTGTTAAAAAATTGAAAATCACATTAAAATATTTTTGCGGTTATTATACCTCCATTTCATGGATAGAACATCCGCTTTGTCGTCGATTTCCCCAGAATTAAGATTAAGTTATGTGGTAACTTGAAATCAATAAATCGAATTCCAAGTTCCGTATTTGGAATACATGATTGCACTTCCACATTTCAAAGTAGTAGAACAAGTCAAAAATGGTTCACTTTCAAAACAACATCGTACATTTATTTTCTATAGAATTTTTTTTTTCACTAGACAATAATCGATAATTATCTGCCGAAGCCACCGCCGAAAGATGAAGCGCTTGCAGAGGCAGAAGCAGAGGCACCCCCAAAGCCACCTCCATAACCTGGATAACCGCCATAGCCTCCAAAGCCACCAGGATAGCCACCATAGCCGCCATAACCACCGGGGAAACCACCATAGCCGCCACCAAAGCCGCCAGGGTATCCACCATAACCGCCAAAACCACCATAACCGCCATAACCGCCAAATCCTCGACCAAAGCCATGATAGCCACGAGCTACACGGGCATGATCATCAGCAACAGCATCTCCACTGGTGGCAGCGTCCACACTCTCCAATGTTACTTTGGCATCCTTGTCCACGGGCAAGGCACTGCACACGGCCAAACTAAGGCACAAAGCTAGGGCAACAAACGATTTCATGTTTCCACGAATTTTGAACTCTTTGATTTGAAATTTGTTTTGAATCTGTCAACTTCTACCACCGGCTGGCAATTTTATACATGGATCTTCTCGCAAATCTATTTTGAGAAAAGATGTGCTACCAAAGTCAAACATTTCACCCAAAAATAAGAATTGCCATAAAAAACGCTAAGCAGAGTGTGAAAAAGAATGGCTGCAGCCTTTGTTGCTTCTTTGTTTGTCAGCCATAATCCAAGATTATCGCTATCTATTGTAGCGGCAAATATTAGCTGGCTCTGTCTGGCTGGGCTGCTCTGCCTTAATTTGGGGTTGTGTTATTAGTCGGGATATTAGAATGCTTGGGTGTGGGGCACATGGTTTGAATTTTTTTTTTCTTTAGCATTTTAATTTTGGCCATACTCGTAGCTATTAATGAATATTTTAGCATTGACTTGATACGACGTTTCATTTGTCCACTAGCGACAATAAGTGGCATAGCATGTTTGACCAGTGGAGAATGTATTGATCCAAGAATGGAGAGTTTACATATTAAAATAAAATGATTAGAACATTTAGGGGATTTTATTTAGATGAGAAATTTCACACATATCAAAAAAAAAAAAAAAACAAAAACACTGAAAAGTAAGAAACCAATTTAGTTGTCTGATCATCTAAGGCGAATTTAAAATCCCCTAACTAACATTGAAACTACTCGCTACATAAAAATTAAAAAAAAACTTTTATGACCGTAAGACCCTAAATCGACAGTTTGGTCTATACGGCAGCAATGTCGAAATGTGGTCTAATGTGGACCATACTTGGTTCGAATATCGGGTAGCCCAACCCAACTCTTAACTAAATTTCCCATAAACGTTCCATTGAGGAATAGGGGATAATTCTCTCATATTAGTGAGTGCAGTCCGATTAAAGTTTAAGCTCAATGTTAAGGGGCCACTTTTTTTATGCCGAGTCCCAACAGCGTGCCACATAGCAATACCACTTGGTAGAGAAGTTTTAACATGGCTGCATACCTCACTTTAGTAAGGGGATAACCATCGCTGAAAATTAGTTTGATATTCACACTGGGATTTGAACCCAGCCTTTCGGTGTCATAGACGGACATGCTAACCTCTGCGCCACGGTGGCCACCAACTCACTGTTCCGAATTTCAACGAAATTGAGTTATAAATGCGGCATTTATGGGATCAAGACCATAAATCGGCAGAACGGTATATATGGCAGCTATACTCAAAAATGGTCTGATGTGTGTTTTGGATATCGGATGGCCCAATCGAACTCATTTCTGAATTGCAGCGAATCTTTTAATAAATGCGCCTTTTATGGGCTTAAAACCTTGAATCGGCAGATCGGTCTATATCGCAGCTATATCGAAATAATGCCCCATCTAGATCATACTCCGTTCGGATATAGAGTGTCGTACTGTTCCGAATTTCATCCAAACCAGATAATTAATGTGTCTTTTATGTGCTTAATTCCCTAAATCAGCAGATAGGTCTATAAGACAGCTATATCCAAAAATGGTTCGATGAGGACCATATTCGGTTTGAATATGGGGTGGCCAACCCAACTAACTGCTCCAAATTTCAGCCAAAGTGGATAATATATGCGGCTTTTATAGGCTTAAATCCCTAAATCCGCAGATCTATCCAAAATACGATCCGATTTGAAGCAAAATTCAGTCAAACTGGATTACAAATGCGGCTTTTATGTGTTTAAAACCATAAATCCGCAGATCGGTTTATATGACAGCTGTATCCAAATATGGTCTAATATGGACCACTCTCGGTTTGTATATCGAGTAGCCCAACCCAACTCACTCTTCTGAATTTCAGCCAGATCGGGTCATAAATGCACCTTTTATGGGCTTTAGTCCCTATATTTGCAGTTCGGTCTATATGGCAGCTATATCCAAAAATGGTCTGATGTGGACCATATTCGGTTTGTACATTGGGTGACCCAACCCAACTCACTGTTTTGAATTTCAGTCAAATCGGGCCATAAATGCGCCTTTTATGGGTTTAAGACCCTGAATTTGAAGATCGGTCTATATGGCAGCTATATTCAAATGTGGTCAGATGTAAAACATTCTCTGTTTGGATATCGGGTGGACCCACCCAACTTACTGTTGCAATTTTCATCGAAATCGGGTTATAAATGCGGCTTTTATAGTCTTAAGTCTCTAAATCCGCAGTTCGGTCTATAAGGCAGCTATATCCAAATACGATCCGATCTGAACCATTCTTGGTTTGGATATCGGGTGACCCAACCCAACTTACTCTTTCAAACTTCAGCTATTTAACAATAAAGTGCCTTTGTCCGAATCCCATATGATCTTTATTGGTCGAGGAATTTAAGTTTTGATGTAAGGTGTACTCCATTCTCAAAAAACTTCATTTTAGACCGATATTCTCATGATATTTGATTAAGGGTTTTTTTTTTTTTTGGGGTGAGGTGGTCTCCCAGGCACTTGGCCGTGAAAAAAATACCAGCATCGTGCTCTTCTCTAAAATGCCATTTATTTAGACCCCATATTGCCATTGGCTTAAGAGGAATTAACAGGATGAGACGTCCCCCAAACACATGGCTCCAAAATAGGTTATCAAATTCGTTTTCTTAACTCAAATACATTTCATTGGAGCCACATATTGGCATGGTCGAAAAATTTGAACCCTTTGGGGAAGGGGTGATGCCCTAAATACATGGTCCTTCATTTGGATATCAAATTCGTATTATACTCCCAAATATCTTTGAGTCCCATATTGCGATGGTCAGTAAAAAATTGATGTTTGGGGGTATTTTGGGCAAGGGGTAAACCCCCATAAAATTGGTCCCGAAAATGGGTATCAATTTTTGCTCTTACCTCCAATACCTTTCATTTAAGCTCGACATCCACATGGTAGGTAAATATGCCCGATTTAGGGGTGTTTTGGGGATTGGAGTGGTCCCCCAAACACTAAGTATGGAAAATATATCAACAACCTGCTCTATTCTCATATATCTATATATCATTTATTTGAATCGCATATTGCCTTTGCCCTCAAAATTGGATATCAAATTCGTTTTCAAATCTCATTTAAACTTCTTATTGCAAAAGTCATTAAATATGTCCGGTTTGGGGTATTGGCCCTAAAAACTGTGGGTCTTAAATTTCCCCTCTCTTTAAGACCCCAATTGTCTTGGTGAGCAAATAATACGTCCTATTTGGGGGTTGTTATGGTGGTGGGACGTCCGGTAGACAGTTGGCCCCAAATGTTGATATCAGATACGTGGTCTACTCCCACATACCTTTAATTTGAGCCCCATATTTCCATAGTCGGCAAACATGACCGGCTTGGAGGGTGTTTTGGGGGATGGGCGGCCAATCAGTGAGTTGGCCTTGACAATATATATCGGATTCGTGTTCCACTTTAAAAACCCTCTTATTTGAGCCTTATATTGCAAAAGTTAGCAAATACTCACTATTTGGGTGGTGTTGTGGGGTTGGCGTGGCCCCATAGACACTTGTTCCGAATATTGATATCAAATTCGTGCTTTACTCCCAAAGACCTTTCATTTGAACCCCATATGGCTATGGTTGTAAATTTTGCCCCTATGGGGGATGTTTTTAGTGAGAGGCGGCCCCCAAACACTTGGTCCTATATTTGGATATCAGATTCTAATTCTATACTCAAATACCTTTTATTTAAGCCCCATATTCCCATGGTCAGTAAATAAGTCCTGTTTGGGGGGTGTTTTGGGGAAGGGGTGGACCCTCAGAAACGTGGTCACACATTTGGAAATCAGATTCGTATTCTACTCGCAAATACCTTTCATTTGATTCCCATATTGCCATGGTCCGTAAATATGTCCGATTTAGGGGTGTTTTGGGGCTTGGGGTGGTCCCCCTAGCACTTGGTCTGACAATTGGATATCAGATACGTTTTCTCGTCCTAAATACCTTCCATTTGAGTCCCATATTGTCGTGATTGGTCTAAATATATGTTTGGTAGGTTTTTGGGTGGGGTGGCCCCCCCTAGGTACCCCATCCGAAATTTCGATACCAAATTTTTATTTTTAGGGTACTATATGAGAGCACACAAAATTTCGCTTAAATCGCACCACCCATCTCCGAGATCTGGCGTTTCTGAAAATTAGGGTAAGGGGGAGGGTCCGCCCCCCCTTCAGATATCAAAAAATGTAGTACCCTATTTTAACCATGGGATCATTATGCACAATTTGTCAAAATTTCAAGAAAATCGGTTCAGCCGTTTCTGAGTCTATAAGGACAAACAAACACAAATTGATTTTTATATTCAGCGTTGACAAATTTTTTCACAGCTTGTGACTCTGTAATTGCATTCTTTCTTCTGTCATTTATCAGCTGTGACTTTTAGCTTGCTTTAGAAAAAAAGTGTAAAAAAAGTATATTTGATTAAAGTTCATTCTAAGTTTTATTAAAAATGCATTTACTTTCTTTTAAAAAATGTGCAATTACTTTTTGGGCAACCCAATATAAGATATGGTCTGATGTAGACCATACTCGGTTCGGATATCAGGTGGCCCAAACTAACGTACTGTTCCAAATTTTAGCGTAATCGGGTTATGAATCCGGCTTTTATAGGCTGAGGTTTTTAAACCTCCAGTTTGGTCTATATGGCAGCTATATCCAAAAATGACCCGATATGGACCATACTCCGTTCGGCTATTGGTTGTCCCACTGTAATTCACTGTTCCGAATTTCAGCCTAATAGGATGACAAAAGCGGCTTTTACGTGCTCATGATCCTAAATCGGCAGATCGGTCTATATGGCAGCTATATCTAAATGTAGTCTGATGTGGACCATACGCCGTTCGGATATTGGGTGTCCTACTGCTACACACTTATCCAAATTTCAGTGAAATCGGGTTATAAATGAGGGTTTTATAGGCTAAAGTGCCTGAATAAGCAGATCGGTCCATATGGCAGCTATATCCAAATATGGTCTGATGTGGATGATATTTGGCTTTGATATCGGGTGGTCCAACCCAACTCACTTTTCCAAATTTTTGCGAAATCGGGGACAAAATGAATATACCCCCTATCCTATGGCGATGGAATACTGCGTGGCCCAATAGATTGTCTTCGCCCATTATGGCTGAAAGCTTCATTATATCCCTTTTTTGTATAGAGCCCTGCCTATATCCATTTACCCTATATTCATCCAATAATTTCGTTCATTCAATATGAGTCATTAGATTATCATATCAATGGTTATTCAATCAAAATAATAATAGCCCGAATATGGAGAACAATAACAAATTACGCCTCAAATCTTTGACTATAAAATATGTTTATTTATGTCAAATGGGGATTACGGTGATGTTTATGGTTTTAGAAATGTTGGCATCAGAAAGTTTATCTCTCGTGACGATGGGTTATACAAAACGGCGCAAAGCACAAACGTTCATTTGTGCTGTAAGAGGCAATCTCAAAAATGGAAAATAAATTAATTTTTCATTCAAGTTAACTTCATGCAGCTCATCATGTTATGCATAATTTCTTTTGTAAACAGAGGGGTGAAACTATACAATTACACTAGGCTACAAGAAAAAAACAATTTGAAATTTCTATATACGGTTAAAAATCCAACACCATGGATTCTGCTTTAAAGTTAGAGAGATTGTATCAGTTCACTTGTAGATGAACAACGGAGATCAGCAAGGGATTGGTCCGATTCGAACCATAATTGAAATGAATGTTGGACTACAATAGTAGAAGACATTGTGTAAAATTTCAACCAATTCTAATGAGAATTGCGCCCTTTGGGGGTTCAAGAAGTAAAATCAGGCTATCGGTTTATATGCGAGCTGTATCAGGTTATAGACCGATTCAGATCATATTTGACACGTATGTTGAAGGTCATGGGAGGGCCCGCTGTACAAAATTTCAGTCAAGTCGGATATTAATTGCGCCATCTAGAGGCTGAAGTAGTCAAGATGCTACAACTCTTTCAGACTTGTTGAGCAGACCTCAGACAGCTGGAGTTTAGAACGAATATTTCATGTCTCCGGTCACCATCAGCCTCATCCAATCTACCAATCTTCCAGTCGGTGGTTGAAAGACTGAGATTAGAGTCCCTTAGTCTTACAAGTATGAATTCAGGATCTGAGGGAATCCTTGGCATCCAAGTGGGCGGCCATTGGAATATCTTCCTTCTTGGCTAAATTACAGTGCTACGCTTGGCCAGATCTCACCAAACGTTTTTAGGGCGCAACGATACATTTCAATTGAGTGTTGATCGCCGAAGGCAATTAGTTTGTGTCGGCCCCGATACCAGCCTGCATCGTCATAAACTGGAGGAGACCTAGGAATTCCGCAAGACTTTCACAGTATACTGATGACAGTCTATTGACTATACCACTCCAATTTTTCCGAGGTATGTAGCCCTGTTCTTCCTCCTTTTCGTCAACTGCCATCACCAAATTGCCCCTAGCGGCATTAGCAAAGGTTCTTGGACCCATCTTTCCTTTGAGACATGCTCGTTTATTTAAAACTGTCTTGATGGATCATCGAATGGAGCTTTAGATAGAGAAGGCTATCGATGATTAGTAAAGGGTGATTTTTTAAAGAGATTTAAGAATGTTTTTCAAAGAGAAAAAACACATTAAATTCAGAAAAATTTATGAAATCTTTATATGAAACGATAGTACGGTTCATATAATTTAATGATTTTTACATGGAAATGTTGACCGTAACTGCGCCTCAAATACTCCGATTTGTGATGCCATACACATTTTGTTCACTTTGAGGTGTTTGAGTTTGCCACCAATAGCAGTATGTGATTTTCTAGCTGTACCCACCACCATAGTATAGGGAGAATGACTAAATGAATATAATTTAGTCATTTCGTTTGCAACACGTCGAAATGTCCTATTCCGATCCTATAAAGTAAAGGGTGATTTTTTAAGAGCTATAGGAAAGTTTTGCAAAAAAAAAAACACACACACAATTCAGAAAAAATCCATGAAAGTTTTATTTGCGGTGAGAGTACGGTCTATATAATTTAATCTTCGAAGATTATTTCATGCAAATGTTGACTGTAACTGCGCCTCAAATACTCCATTCGCTTAGTCAAATTTTTGCATACGCTTTCCAACATTTGGGTCGGTATTTCACGAGTAAATGCTTCAATGTTGTCTTTCAACGCGTCGATTGATGCGGGCTTGTCTGTATAGACATGAGCTTTAACATAACCCAACCAAAATAGTCTAAAGACGTTAAATCGCTCGACCTAGGCGTCTAATTGATCAGTCCCGAACGTTAAATGAAATGTTCACCGAACTCGCCTCTTAAAAAGTCCATTGTTACGTGTGCTGGGTGGCATGTGACACCGTCTTGTGGAAACCACATGTCATGCAAGTCAAGTTCTTGCATTTTGGGCAAGAAAAAATAGGATATAATCACACGGTAGCTCTCACCATTCACAGTAACGTTACGATTCGCATCAACTTTGAAGAAGTACGGTCCAATGATGCCATCAGCCCATAAACCGCACCAATCTGTGACCTTTTCTGGATGCATTGGTAGCTCTTGCAATGCTTCTGGCTGATCTTCACTCCAAAATTGACAATTCTGCTTCTTTATGTACCCATTGAGCCAAAAGAGAGCTTCGCCGTAAAATGGAGGAAGCGCGTGATGAACTTTCTTAACAGAGCTCGCATTTTGATAATAAAATTCAATAATTTGCAAGCGTTGTTCCTTTGTAAGACTATTCAGGGTTAAATTATAGACCAAAGTGAAGATGTTTGACAGTGAAACAAAACACAAAACGTTCGTGAGCTACTTAAACCAGCTAAAGAATCAACCTTATCAACCTAAAAGACTTCTTCGCTGGAGCTTCTTCATTCATTCTGGCAATATGACCTAGCCAACGAAACCGTTATATTTTAATACCTTTAACTATGCTAACCCATGGAACCATATAACAACGCGGGTATTATCAGTGCCTTGTATAGTGTGATCTACGTCTGTAGAGATGTGGCCTTGTGTCTAAAGTGCTTACTCAATCCAAAGTAGCATCTATTTGCAAGTATTATTCTTGACTTTATTTCAAAACTGTTGTCGACGTTTCGGTTACGGTGGTCCCTAGGTAGATAAAGATAAAGCTGACTATCTCAAAGTTTTCTTTATCTCTTGCGAGTAGTGTGTCATGGCTATTCACATCTTCTAGCCAGATCGCGCATACAAAATGGTGTATGTGCCTTATCAGCGTATCAACTCCAGTCTTAAATAGTTCAGCTGGTAACCCGTCGGCTCCTGCTGCCTAGTTTTCTGTTATGACTTTCGACAACTGTGGTAAGTACGGTCCGAATCGGTCTATAACCTGATATAGCTCCCATATAAACCGATCTCCCTATTTTATATCTTGAGCCCTTACAAGCCGCAATTTTTGTAAAACTCTGGATGTCATAGTAGGTGGGAAAAACATTAGCCGGAAGTCGATTCCACATACGAACGGTTCGGGCGAAATAAGAATTCTCTGTATAATGCATTGTCCGGTCCGCTGGCCAGTCAATTACAAATGGGTGTAAGTTCCTGGAATGTCTAATATTTCTGACAAACATCCTTACATCAGGAATAAGAAGACGAATATCAGACGTACACACATCATGAGAGTACCGATAGAACAGCGCCAAACAACCCACATTGCGACAATGTTCAAGGACTTGGATATCCTATTGTCCCCAATCAACTCCATCGCACATGGTCTAGTAGCTTCAGGGATGATTTAAAGCTCCAGAACATACATGTGAGTTGTATTCCATTTTCGGCCTTATGAAAGTGGTATGGATGTTAAGAAGTAATTCTTACATCGTTTAAGGAAGCCTAAGCACTTGAATGCTTCTTGTTTAGCCCAACGGAAATCACTTTGTATTGTCATGTGCAGAACATCAAGAGCTTCTGATTGCTCATCATCTATACCTTTGATAGGCAAAGATGATCGTAGTGGGTCAGTGAATCGTTTGTGTGACAACAAACGAATCTTATGTAACCTCCACCATGGATCGCATTTGTCGAGTTATTTTCCCGGTGTCTCGTTTTAGGTAAACAAAGGAAAGGAAAGGATAAAAAAACAAGTCCGATTTGTGGCTCAAGGAGCAAAATCGGGAGGTCGGTTTATATGGGAGCTGTATCAAGGTATAGATCCATTCAGACCATATTGCACACGTATGTTGAAGGCCATGGGAGAAGCCGTTATACAAAATTTCAGCCAAATCGGATTATAATTGCTCTCTCTAGAGGCTCAAGGAGCCAACATCCCAGATCGGTCTATACGGCAGCTATATCAGGTTATGTACCGATTTGCGCCGTACTCATCAAAGTCATATCAAAACACATCATACAAAATTTCAGCCGATTCGGTTGAGAATTGCGCCCACTAGCGGCTCAAGAAATCAAAATCCCAGATCGGATTATAAGGCACCTATACCAGGTTATGGACCGATTTGAACCATACTTCGCACAAATGTTGGAAGTGATATCAAAACTCCACGTGCAATATTACAACCAAATCCGGTAAGAATTGCGCCTTCTAAAAGCTCAAGAGGTCAAGACCCAAGATCGGTTTATGTGGCAGCTATATCAGGTTATGAACCGATTTGAACCATACTTAGCACAAATATTGGAAGTGATATCAAAACATTACGTGCAAAATTTCAGTAAAATCGGACAGAATTGCGACCTCTAGAGGCTCAAGAAGTCAAGACCCAAGATCGGTTTATATCGCACCTATATCAAAACATGGACCGATTTGGCCTATTTACAATTTCAACCGACCTGCACTAATAAGAAGTATTTGCGCTTTACTCCTTCAAAAATTAGCGTGCTTTCGACAGACCGACGGACGGACAGACGGACGGACAGACAGACAGACGGACGGACAGATGGATGGATGGACAGACGGACGGATGGACATGGCTAGTTCGATTTAAAATGTCACGACGATAAAGAATATATATATTGGGTTGCCCAAAAAGTAATTGCGGATTTTTCATATAGTCGGCGTTGACAAATTTTTTCACAGCTTGTTACTCTGTAATTGCATTCTTTCTTCTGTCAGTATCAGCTGTTTCTTTTAGCTTGCTTTAGAAAAAAAGTGTAAAAAAAGTATATTTAAATAAATTTCATTCTAAGTTTTATTAAAAATGCATTTACTTTCTTTTAAAAAATCCGCAATTACTTTTTGGGTAACCCAATACTTTATGGGGTCTTTAATGCATATTTCGAGGTGTGACAAACAGAATGACGAAATTAGTATACCCCCATCCTATGGTGGAGGGTGTAATAAAAGGACAAAGGAGGGTACACCTGCGGTCAATTTATGCTCATTGGAGAACTCATCTACAACGACTCGTATAGTGCGATCTCTGTAAAAGCTCGAAATAAATCGAACAAAGCCATTACCGACACCAAATGCGACAAGCTTTGATAGTAGTGCACCGTGCCAGACCCTATCCAATGCCTTGAAGATATCCAGAGCCACAAACTTACTCTCACCAAACTGGTGGATTGAGCGACTCCAACGCCCGTAGAGCGATTTCTGCGGAACCCATACTGATGGTCGCTAAAAAGGCCCTTACACTCTAAATACCTCACAAGATGGTGATTAACCATGCTCTCCATGACCTTGGAGAGAGCGGAGCATATCGCAATTGGCTGATAATTCGCAGGGTTGTTTGTTTTACCCTTCTTGGGTATTGGCTGAACGTTCGCAACCTTGCAACGCGCCGGGAAGACTCCCGCATGGTAGGCAAGGTTGAAAAGTTGCGTAATGGACGAGCAAGCGCCGAAGAGCACTTGCGCAAGACACGTCGAGATTCTCAAGAACCTTTTTAACTCCACGAGTTCGAAAAATATCTGGGGCAAGATGTCAGATAGAGGTTCATAAAGTTAGATCTGGAAATCGTTTGAATGGGGCTATATCAGGATATGGCCCATTTACTATCCTAATCCACCTAATATTGGGTTGCCCAAAAAGTAGTTGTCGGTAATATAGTCAGCGTTGACACATTTTTTCAACGACTTGTGACTCTGTAATTGCATTCTTTCTTCTGTCAGTTATCAGCTGTTACTTTTAGATTGCTTTAGAAAAAAAGTGCGCGAAATTTTGTTTACATTTGTTTGTTTGACGTCGATTTTAATATGGGTACCACATGTTTTGAAAGAAATTCATTTAACAAACCGAATCAACCTTAAACGCAATGAATTCGATCCGTTTTTAAAACGAATCATAACTGGAGATGAAAAATGGATTGTTTACAACAACGTTAGTCGAAAACGATCATGGTCCAAGCATGGTGAACCAGCTCAAACCACTTCAAAGGCTGATATCCTCCAAAAGAAGGTTATGCTGTCTGTTTGGTGGGATTGGAAGGGTGTGGTATATTTTGAGCTGCTTCCAAGGAACCAAACGATTAATTCGGATGTTTACTGCCATCAAGCAGAAGCGACCAGAATTGGTCAATTGTAAAGGTGTCATATTCCACCAGGACAACGCTAGACCGCACACATCTTTGGTCACTCGCCAAAAACTGAGTGAGCTTGGCATTGAACTTCCATATAGCCCTGACCTTGCACCATCAGACTACCATTTATTTCGATCTTTGCAGAACTCCTTAAATGGTAAAACTTTCGGCAATGATGAGGCTATAAAATCGCACTTGGTTCAGTTTTTTGCAGATAAAGGCCAGAAGTTCTATGAGCGTGGAATACTAAATTTGCCAGGAAGATGGCAAAAGGTTATCGAACAAAATGGCAATTATATATTTGATTAAAGATCATTTTATTATTCCTTCGAAAGTTTGCGTGCTTTCAGACACACCGGAATGACGAAGTTAATATACCCCCACCCTATGGACGATAGTATAAAAATTAAATACCCTATTTTCACCAGGTCACTTGCTGTTTATTCAGTAAAAATTTAAGAATTGTGGGTTTAACCATTTTTGGAACTTTACGCCATAAACAAAAAAGGTTTGGCATCACCAATATTAAAACGAATGTCGTTGTTCTTGCCGTTCCAAGATATGAATTGGTATTCGTTTATCTGCCAACTAGTGTAGTGAGTGTCATCAAAATTGTGGTCAGCAAAAACTCCAATAGACGGTTTCGTGCCCACGCTTGTATTAGCAGTGGTGCTATTGACTTCAAGAACTTGTTGCTATCCTCATCATATTCGCTTTGCCAATAAGTGAACCTTTCTCAATTTTTGCAAATAATACAAAAGTCAAACTAATTAAATTTGGTTATCGGCTATTGTGAATTTTTTGAAAGACAAATGGCTTTTTGTCTCTTCGCATGTGTACACATGTTCAAAAAAAAAAAAAAAATAATAACAATAAAACTCTATTAAAAAGAATTTTGTTGGCGTTAAAAAACACATTTATTTTTATTAGTTTAAAATGGCTTTGTGTACATATATATCATCACTTATTAGCTTAATAAAATTTATACGTTTTAATTTCAATTGTTGCTTGTGTTGTGTGTGGGGACAATGGAAACCGGTATGAAACGAAAGACTTAAGAAACGAACTTTTTTTTATGGATAGATTATTGTGGTAGATTCTTTACGATGGCAAATCCACTTAATGAAGCAAATTTCCCGCAATAGATTTGTGGTATTTTTGAAACGTATTTTTTGTCTTGTGTTTTAATTTAGTTTGAATTTTTTTATAATTTTATTTTTTTTGTGTTATTTTTAATTTTCGATTTTTTGTTTTTTATTAATTTTTTTTTCTCATTTTTTATGTGTTTCATTGTAGGCGCTTAATGGATTTAGTGCTGAGAGCAAAATCAAAAACTACAACAAGGGTAAGTTTTTTTTTTTTGATTTTGATCGATTTTACTACCATATTTGAATGACAATTCCCCGTTGTTATGAAAAGCTAAAAAAAGATTTATTAGCTTTGCTAGCTGTCTTTTTTGCCATCAAAATCATCTTTTGGTAATGCCAAATATGCCATAAAAATGATCCATTTTAGAATGCCAATGCCATAAGCAACTAATAATAATGTAATTAATTTTTTATTGGTTGTACAGGGTGGCTGATGAAAGCCGCTACCAAAAAAAAATGTAATAACTTTTTTTCTATTTAATAATAATAATTTAATAATTAATTTAATTAATTAATTAATTAATTTAATTAATAATAATTTAATAATTAATTTAATAATTTAATTTAACATGAATAAAAGAAAAATGTATTCCATACACCGAAAAAAAAATGTAGCAATATTCATCATGTATAAGCCAAAGAGGAGTTTTAAATAAATAATGGTGTCATGACACTTTGAAGCCATTTTGTCATTTTCCTATACCATAAGGAAATAGTTTTTCCACACCTAAATATTAACGGGCCTATTTTTTTAGTAGAATAGCTACAATGTGTATACATGGGTGTTAGTGTGTAATCAGCAGGGTGTTACCTTTTGTAGGATAGTCCACTGGCTCTAGAGGATCATAATTAGACCAATACTTACTTACGCCTCAGTAGTTTGGTGGACTGCTATGGACAAAAAGTGTAACATAAGGACCATACAACAGGTTCAGAGAACATATTGTCTTGACATAGGCGGAGCGATGAGGAACACGCCTACTAGGGCACTGGAGACTATTCTAGATATCCGACCCATTGACATACAGATTAAGTGTGAGGCAGCTACTGCGGCCATGAAACTTAAGGCAAAGGGAGAATAGATTGAGGATGGGAGCAGCTCATACCATCGCGGTATAATCGAGGCGACGATAGGAAACCTAGAAGGAAGGAAAGAGGTTTCCGATCTGATACCTGAGATGAACCTTGAAGTCGAGTGCGAGGCACTGCTGCCATCGGCATAGTCTTGGATTGACGGAACCCTAGTATTGACATCTGGAAGATCATGTTACACGGATGGATCAAACCTAGAGGACGGAGTGGGCCTAGGGGTTTGCAATGAGAACCCATGGACTGAGATCTGTTTTAGACTGCCTGACCATAATACGGTCCTGCAGGTGGAGATCCGGGCGATCACGGAATGCGTGAAGGGGTGTGGTGCTAACGCGAGGACGTCGAGTGGGAACATTTTTACAGTCAGTAAAAATGCCACAAGGGCAATAACAACCAGAACGCTAAGGTCACGAACAGTCTTGCAGTGTAAGAAGGAGATTAACGCCTTCTCTGAGGATGGGAAAATCCGCGTCGTTTGGGTGCCGGGCCATAACGGAGTAAGGGGAAATGAAAGGGCAGACGATTTGGCGGTGAAGGCCAGAGGACTGTCGTCAATAAATTTGGTTAACCCGAAGCCTTTCGGGTCGAGGCAGTCCGAGTTAAAGGAGTGGGCGACGAATGCGCATGCAACATTGTGAAACAGGGAAACGGTCGGTAGGACGGCGTAAATCTTATGGGGGGATCCAGATCGTGAGAAGACGAGGCTATTACCGAAAGGAAGCAAGAAGGAGTTCAGTATAGCTATTGGTATCATAACGGGACACATAGGACTACGAGCTCACTTACGTTAAATCGATGCGGCAAGTGTTAGCATGTGCATGGAGCATTTCCTTTGTCATTGCGCGGCTTTCGCGTACAACAGATACTGGTACTTAGGTGGAGGCATTATATCAAACATGAAGCAACTTAGGGGAGTGGTATTAAAAACAATTAATGATTTTGTAGCATGGAATTCCTAACTTAAAATTTTCTTTTTAGAGGTTACTTTTTTAGTATTTAGAGCGCACAACAAGCCGATAACTGGCTTAGGTGTGTGTCCATAGTGGCATGGGGCGGATGAATATCTGCACTCTCTTTTCAACCTTATCTAACCTAACCTACCTTCTTTATACCCACCACCATAGGATGGGGGTATACTAATCTAGTATTTCCGTTTGTAAAACCTCGAAATATTCGTCTACGACCCAATAAAGAATATATATCCTTGATCATTTCGACGTTCTGAGACGATCTAGCCATGTCCGTCCGTTGGTCCGTCCGTCTGTCGAAATCACGATAGCGGTCGAACGCGTAAGGCTAGCCACATGAAATTCTGCACAGATACTTAACATTGATGTAGGTCGTTGGGGATTGCAAATAAGCCTTATCGGTTTAGATTTAGATATAGCTCCCATATAAACCGATCTCCCGATTTGACTTCTTGAGCCCCTGGAATCCGCAATTTTTGTCCGATTTGGCTGAAATTTTGCATGTAGTGTTTTGGTATGACTTCCAACAACTGTGCCAAGTACGATTTTCCGATTTGACTTCTTCTCATTTCAACCCAACATTGACATTGTAGGTAAATATGTCCGATTTAGGGGTGTTTTGGAAATTTGGGTGGTCCCTTAAACACTTAGCCCTTAAAATATCTCCATCGTGCTCAACTCTTAAAATCATTTATTTGAACCACATTTTGACTTTCATTTTAACCCTTAATTGCAAAAGTCAGCAATTATGTCCTGTTTGGGGTATGGGCCCTAAAAACTATCAATATCGAGCTTCACTCTCTTTAAGATCCAAATTGATATGGTGAGCAAATACATCCCATTTGGGGGTTGTTATGGTGATGGAACCTCCCCTAGATAGTTGGTCTCGAATGTTGCTATCAGATAAGCCCCATATTTCCATAGTCGGCAAACATGACCGGTTTGGGAGTATTTTGGGAGATGGGGCGGCCACTCAGTGACTTGCCCTAAAAATATATATCATTTTCGTGTTCTACTGTAAAACACCTCTTATTTGAGCCCCATATTGCAATGGTCAGCATGGGGGTGACCATTGGCGTGGTGTTATGGGGGTGATATCAGATTGGTGTTTACTCCCAAATTCCTCTCATTTGAGCTCCATATTCCTATGGCCGTAAATGAGTCCTTTTTTAGGATATTTTAGGGGAGGCGTGACCTCCCAAACATTTGGTCCCAAATTTGGATATTAGATTCGTATTCTACACTCTAATACCTTATATTTAAGCCCCATATTACCATGGTCTGTAAATAAGTCCTGTTTGGGGGGTGGACCCCCAGAAATTTGATCCCACATTTGGATATTAGATTCGTATTCTACTCGAAAATACCTTTCATTCGAGTCCCATATTGCCATGGTCGGTAAATATGTCCGGTTTAGGGGTGTTTTGACGGTTGGGGTGGTCCCCCAAACACTTGGTCCTACATTTGGGTATCTGATTCGTATTGTACTCGTGAATACCTTTCATTTGAGTCCCATATTTTTCTGATTGGTCCATAAATATTTTTGGTGGGTTTCGGGGGTGGGGCGGCCCGCCCTAGGTGCCCCATCCGAAATTGGAATGCTTATTTTTTTTTAGGTTAGGAAAAGAGGCCACTCCCAATATCGCTTAAATCGCACCACCCATATCTGGCGTTTCTGGAAATTAGATTACGGGAGAGGGTATTTGGGGAGGCCTACTGCAATCCACCGTTTTAAGTTTTAGCAAAATTGAATAATAAATTTGGCTATTATAGGCTTAATACCGAAAATCGGCATATGACACTAACTAAATTTTCCATGAACATTCCATTTAGGAACAGAGGATACTTCTCTCATATCAATGAGTGCAGTCCGATCAATGTTTTAGATCAATGATAAGGAGACTTCTTATTTATGCCGAGTCCAAACGGCGTGCCGCATAGCGACACCACTTGGTAGAGAAGTTTTAACATGGCAGGATACCTCACAAATGTAGCCAGCATAAGTAAGGGGATAACCACCGATGAAAATTTTTTCTGATGTTTGCGCCGGAATTTGAACCCAGGCCCTTGGCGTCATAGGCGGACATGCTAATCTCTGCACCACGTTGTCTATATGACAGCTTTACCGAAATATGGTCCGATGTGAACCATATTCGATTCGGTCATCGTAGGGCATGGGTCAACTCATTATTCCGAATTTCATTAAAATCTTTCATCGAATTAAGGACAAAGTTTTCTAAGACTAAAGTTTTCACAAAATTTTCTATGAAAATGCGTTCATACATTTTCTATACCCATTATCATTAAATGGGGGCTGGTATATCTCGTAATCTCGTAATTCCGTTGGTATTGTGCAATTACGACGTTTGCTAATTTACGATCTCTTATATAACACAATCAGCGAAACGATAAAATGTAGCCCACCACAGGCGTTATTCAACTGAATTGAACCATACAAAATGCGAGGTAACTGTACAAATTAAGCATTAAATCTAGTTTAGATTCGTCTATTGTGTATCTGTTTTCGCCTCTCGTTTTGCCAACGCAGTCCCATTGTTTGTTTCTATTTTTTTTTTTTTTGATATTTAAATTTATACCAACGATAAACAATACATTTCTTTACTAATTTTTTAAATTGTTGTTTTTATTAATTGCCTATCATAAAAATGCTAAACGAAGACTTAACTAAGAAAGTTCAAATACAAGGTGTCAGAGGTGGACTAAAAAATGCTCTATACTGACAGGAAGATTTTGATTTAAATTTAACCAAAAACTTTATTGAACTCAAAAAGAGGTGTTTTTGCATAGGCTGGTAAATTTGTAAGATTGGATATAAAGGATGATTTTTTAAGAGCAATAGGAAAGTTAAAAAAAAACATAAAATTTAGAAAAATGCATGAAATCTTTATTTGAATCGATAGTAAATTGTAATGTGTGTATACTATTTCACGAAAATTTTGACCGTGACTGCGCCTCAAATGGTCCATTCGCTTAGTCCAATTTTGGCGTACTCTCTCCAACATTTCGACCGGTATCTCACGAATAAATGCTTCAATGTTGTCTTCCAAGGCGTCAATTAAAGCGGTCTTTTCTGTACAGACATGAGCTTTAACATAACCCAACCAAAATAGTCTAAAGACGTTAAATCGCTCGATCTAGGCGTCCAATTGATTAGTCCCGATCGAGAAATCAAATGTTCACCGAACTCGCCCCACAATAAGTCCATTGTTACGTAGCTGTGTGGCATGTGGCACGTCCTTTTTGCAACCACATGTCATGCAAGTCAAGATCTTGCATTTTGAGCAAAAAAAAAATTGGATATCATCTCACGGTAGCTCTCACCATTCACAGTTACGTTGCCATTCGCATCATCTTTGAAGAAGTACGGTCCAATGATGCCACCAGCCCATAAACCACACCAAACTGTGACTTTTTCTGGATGCATTGGTAGCTCTTGCAATGCTTCTGGTTGATGTTCACTCCAAAAACGACAATTCTGCGTATTTACGTACCCATTGAGCCAAAAATGAGCTTCGAAAGGAGCTATGGAAGAAGCGAGCGATGAACTTTCTTAACAGAGCACTTATTTTTATAATAAAATTCATTAATTTGCAAGAGTTGTTCGTTTGTAAGACGATTCATGGTTAAATTATAGACCAAGTTGAAGATGTTTGACAGTGAAAGAAAACACGAAACGTGCGTAAGCTGTTTAAATCAGTGTTGCCGAAAAGATAATAGCTAAAAGATCACTCTGCATATGACTATTGACTATTTTTATACCCACCACCATAGGTTGGGGGTATACTAATCTAGTCAAAATATTGATCTGCGACCCCATAAAGTAAATATATTCTGAATCGTCCCGACATACTGAGTCATGTCCGTCCGTCCGTCTGCCGAAATCACCATAGCGGCCGAACACTCAAAGCTAGGCGCTTGAAATTTTGCACAGATACTTCTTATTGATGTAGGTCGTTGGGGATTGCAAATGGGCCATATCTGTTCAGATTTGGATATAGCCCTCATATAAACCGATCTCCCAATTTGATTTCTTGAGCCTCTTGGAGCCTCAATTTTCATCCGATTTAGCTGAATTTTGGAACAAAGACTTGTGTTATGACTTCCAACAACTGTGCCAAGTATGATCCGAATCGGTTTATAAACAGATATAGCCCCCACATAAACCTATCTCCGGATTTGAATTCTTGAGCCCGTACAAGCCTCAATTTTTGTCCGATTTGGCAGAAATTTGGAAAAAGGACTTGTGTTATGACTTCCAACATCAATGCTAAGTACAATCCTAATCGGTCTATAAACAGATATAGCTCCCATAAAAACCGATCTCCCGATTTGACTTCTTGAATCCTTACAACTCGCAATTGTTGTCTAACTTGCCCGATATTTGGCATATAGTGTTCTGTTATGACTTCCAACATCAATGTCAAGTACGATCCGAATCGGTGTATAAACTGATATAGCTCCCATATAAACCGATTTGATTTATTGAGCCCCTAGAAGCCTCAATTTTCATCCGATTTGGCTGAAATTTGGACCAAAGACTTATGTTATGATTACCAGCATCCATGCCGTGTATGATGCGAATCGGTCAATAAAAGGAAATAGGCCGCAATTTGACCAATTAATTTGATATCTTGAGCCCCCAGAACCCTCAATTTTCATCCAATTTCGCTGAAATTTGGATTAAAGACTTATGTTATGACTGTCAACATTCATGCTAAGTACAATCCTAATCGGTCTATAAACAGATATAGCTCCCATAAAAACCGATCTCCCGATTTGACTTCTTGAGCCCTTACAAGTCGCAATTGTTGTTCGACTTGCCTGATATTTCCCATGTAGTGTTCTGTTATGACTTTCAACATCCATGTCAAGTACCATCCGAATCGGTCTCAAAACTGATGTAGCCCCCATATAAACCGATTCCCGGATTTGACTTCTTGACCCCCAAGAAGCCTCAATTTTTATCCGATTTGGCTGAAATTTGGATCAAGGACTTGTGATATGACTTCCAGCATCCGTGCCGTCTATGATCCGAATCGGTCTATAAACTGATATAGCCCCTATATAAACTAATCCCCGGATTTGATTTCTTGAGCCCCTTGAACCCTCAATTTTCATCCGATTTGGCTCAAATTTGAAACAAACACTTGTGTTATGACTTCCTACATCCATGCTAAGTACAATCCTAGTCGGTCCGTAAACAGATATAGCTCCCATATAAACCGATCTCCCGATTTGACTTCTTGAGCCCTTACAAGTCGCAATTGTTGTCCGACTTGCCTGATATTTCCCATGTAGTGTTCTGTTATGACTTTCAACATCTATGTCAAGTACCATCCGAATCGGTCTCAAAACTGATGTAGCCCCCATATAAACCGATTCCCGGATTTGACTTCTTGAGCCCCTTGAACCCTCAATTTTCATCCGATTTGGCTGAATTTTGCAACAAATGCTTGTGTTGTGGCTTCCAGCATCCATGCCTCAATTTTCATCCGATTTGACTGAAATTTGAAACAAAGATTTGTGTTATGACTTCCAGCATCCATGAAAATAACAATCCTAGTCGGTCCGTAAACAGATATAGCCCCCATATGAACCAATCTCCTCCCGATTTGACTTTTTGAGCCCTTACAAGCCGCAATTGTTGTCCGACATGTCTGAAATTTGGCATGTAGTGTTCTGTAATGACTTCCAACATCCATGTCAACTACGATCCGAATCGATGTATAAACTGATATAGCTCCCATATAAACCGATTCGCGGATTTGATTTATTGAGCCCCTAGAAGCCTAAATTTTCATCCGATTTGGCTGAATTTGGTTTTCCCCTCCTAATGCTGGCAACATTTGTTAGGTACTATGCCATGTAAAACTTCTCTCCAAAGAGGTGTCGCACTGCGGCACGCCGTTCGGACTCGGCTATAAAAAAACAAGGAGGTCCCTTATCATTGAGATTAAACTTGAATCGGACTGCACTCATTGATATGTGAGATGTTTGCCCCTGTTTCTTAGTGGAATGTTCATGGACAAAATTTGTATTTGAAAATGTGTGTCTCAGTGGATGTTTATAATCATCACTGAATGTATACATTCCATAGTCTTTTTTCTCTAAATTTAGATACAAAAGGTCATGCCAGTCAAGTACACTTTAGTAGAGCATAAACAGAAAAGGCGAACGAGCTCAGCCACATTTCGAAATGTATACCATGGATGGTAGCTTCTTTACTGTAATATTCCACAAATTAAAATTTCAAAAAAAAAAAAAAAAAAAAAATCCAAAAAAAATCTGACGAAAATGCCTAAGTAATCAAAACAAGTAACAGGCAAACATTAACAATTAAAAATGTGTTTAGTTCGGCCGCACCGAACATTGGATACCCACCATCATGAATATAACTCCACTACCATATCCATAGTTATATCTAAACATGGGCTAGTCTGGATTATATTATATCGGGCTATGTGATAGCTATATCTATATAGTCTGATCTGGATCATATTTGGATCGGATGTCGGGAGACTTAAAACGACTCACTATTTAAAATTTTAACGAATTCGGGGGATAAATAAAGCTTTAATAGGCTTTAGACCCTTAATCGGCAGATCGGTCTATATGGCAGTTATATGTATATAAAGTCCAATCTGAACCATATTTGGGTCGGATGTCGGGAGGCTTAAAGCACCTCACTGTTTTTCAAATTTCAGCAAAGTCGGATAATACATAAAGCTTCTATGGGCTTTAAACCCTTAACCGGCAGATCGGTCTATATGACAGCTATATCTAAATATACTCCGATTTGAACCATATTTGAATTGGATGCCGAAAGGCATAAAAAACTCACTATTTAAAATTTCAGTGAAATCGGGTAATAAATAAAGCTTTAATGCGATTTAGGCTCCTTATCGGCAGATCGGTCTATATGGTCGGATTTAGTCCGTTGAAGAACTTAGCCTGTGTGCCGTAAAAAGACGTATCTGGGCCAATTTTGTCTCAATTTTTGTAAAGTGTTTACAACAGACGGACGGACCGACACGCGGATACCGTTAAATCACCTTATAACTTTAGGACTATCCGAAACAATATACTTTGTAAAGTTGCAAATCGATATTTCGATGTGTTGCAAACGGAATGACTGAATGAATATACCCCCTAATCCTATGGTGGTGGGTATAAAAATAGCATGAACATTTTTTGTTTCAGCAGATTTTTGTACTTAAAACTGCAGAATTTGTTTGCTGATTTAGCTGACCGAAATGTTTGCTAATACAGCAGCCCTATATTTGCTGACACAGCGGCAATGTATGCTTTCCCATCTTTGGCAGACAAAAACTTCTGTTCCATGGCAGCCGGTTGTACGCACCGGATTGACCCGATGGAGTTCTTCATCGGCAGGGGCTGTCGTCTCAGTGTTTAACAACACAACAACAACAACAACTGTTTTAGCAAACATTTTTGTTGTTTTGAATAACAAATTGTTGAGGCTGAGGGTGGCAGAATTCATGTCTGCACAATTACACTACTCCCATGGCATACACATGTTCTGTCCATCTTTTGGAAGTTGTATTGATGGCTTCCAACGCTAGACAACGGCAACGGTTATCGCTGAACCTCCATGTGCCCAGATTTTGTTAGTTGAAATAGCAAACCTTAATGTTTGTTAAAACAGCATCCCTATGTTTGCTGAAACAGCAGTAGTGACTGCTTTCCCATTGTCAGCAGACAAACTCTGTTGTTTTAGCAAACATTTTTGCTGTTTTGAATAACAAATTGTTGAGGTTAAGGGTGGCAGAATTCATGTCTATACACTTGCACTTCTCCCATGGCATACACATGTTCTGTCCATCTTTTGGAAGTTGTATTGAAGGCTTCGAACGCTAGTGACTGCTTTCCCATTGTCAGCAGACAAACTCTGTTGTGTTAGCAAACATTTTTGCTATTTTAACAAATTTCGTTGAGTGTATATATACATATGTGTATGTTATATACATGCTGGTTGCAGATTAAAGTATTCCCCTGACCATTAAGCTTTAATCATTAATGTTCCAACCTTCTTGTCTCTCCACCTATGATTCCATCACTAAAGGTAGGGTATTAAAAATATGCCATCATTACTAACGTATGCCAAATAGCAAGTGTGTCGAATGATCATCATAAAGGTGATTCCCCAAAACTTGGGAAAAGGCAAATAGAGAAAAAAAAAAACCCAAACAATATAAAAACAAAACAAAGAAATTCATCCAGTCAAATCATTTGTCTAACCAAGAAAGTGTTTAATTGATACCGGGCAAACAGACAACAAAAAAATTTAGAAAACGTTTGGTTTTTTTATTTTGATCCGTTGGCATTGCGATGACGCTAAAGATGATTGTTATTGATTATGTGTTTTCAACTTGTAAGATTTTGGCTTAATTTTTTTTTGTTTGGAAGTGGTCAATGTTAGTATTTTGTCTTCTTATTCCCGTGAAACGTATAAAACAAAAATCAAAAAAAAAAAAAAAAAAAATAATAATAATAATAAACAAACAAACAATCGTTCGATCGATTTGCACACCTTATAAGCAGGTTTAGCTTGGAAGCAACAACCAACAATGCCACTAATGACTCTTAAATGGGGAATTATTGTCTTGCTTGTCTAGCCTTTCTTTTCGTTCAACTTTTTTTTTGTGTCTCCAATTAAAATTATTTGCTGATGATGACTTTTTAAAAAAAAAGAAATCTAAATAATGTTAGTATGTTGTTGAGGGTCTTTGATGACAGAACTGTCATGTGAGGCAAAATGAAACTTGAATACAGTTTATTGTGATCTGTTTTATTCCAAAAGTGTAGTTCTCAACAAAATTTCAAACAAAATAAAAAACAACAGAGAATTATGTTCTGAGTTTATAAATTGAGTTGTTGCAGGAATCTGAACTTTTATTTCATAGCAGCTACCAAAGGCTTGGGACCATATTGAGCTTGTCATTCCGTTTGCGATATATCCATGTAACTGTTGACGACACCACAAAGTGCATTAAACACCCAAAAAAAAATTCGAAACTTTTCGACAAGAAAACGTTGGAACTTTGTTTACGATAGAAATGCAAGAATTTGTGACGAAAACAATGGATGGATATGTCTTTAAGACGTAGAATAAAATTTATGAGCAGTAGAAATTGTGTTTGCCTCCAGCCTGGCGCCGTTTGTTTGTGGTATTGTAAATACAGTCGAACTTCTCCATAACGTAGCAGTTAGGATCCGACAAAATACTACGCTATAGAGAAACTGACCAAAACTCGGTTTAATTTGACCTAAGTGCAAAAATAAACAAACACACAGTGGGAATAGAAACAAGTAAGAGCGTGCTAAGTTCGGCCGGGCCTTATCTTATATACCCTCCACCATAGATCGCATTTGTCGAGTTCTTTGGGCGGTATCTCTTTGTAGGCAAACAAAGAATAATGAATAGGAACTGTTTTGCTATTGGAGCTATATCGAGTTACAGTTCGATTCGAACCATAAATGAAATGAACGCTGAACATTTTAGAAGTCATTGTGTAGTATTTTAGTCCATTCAGATAAGAATTGCGCCTTGTAGGAGCTTAAGAATCAAAATCGGGAGATCGGTTTATATGGGAGCTGTATCAATCTGTAGATCGATTCAGACCATATTGGACACGTATCTTGAAAGTCATGAGAGGAGCTGATGTACAAAATTTGTGCCAAATGGGATGAGAATTGCGCCCTCTAGAGGCTCAAAATTCCTGATCGGTTTATGTGGCAGCAATATCAGGTTATTTACCGAATTGCACCATACTAAGCACAGTTTGTTGGAAGTCATAACAGAACATCTCAGGCAAAAATTCAGCCAAATTGGATGAGAAATGCGCCCTCTGGTGGCTCAAGAAGTCAAAATCCGAGATCGGTTTATATGACAGTTATATCAGGTGATGGACCGATTTTATCCGTACTTAAGCACAGTTATTGGAAATCATAACAAAACAACTCATGCTAAAATTCAGCCAAATTGGATGAGAAATGCGCCTTCTAGTGGCTCAAGAAGATCGGTTTACATGGCAGCTATATCAGGTTATGAACCGATTTGGACCATACTGAACACATTTGTTGGAAGTCATAACAAAACACGTCATGCAAAAATTTCAACTAACTCCGTTGAGAATTGCGCCCTCTAGTGGCTTAAATAGTGAAGATACAAGATCGGTTTATATGGCAGCTATATTTAGGTTATGAGCCGATTTGAAACGTACCTCGCACAGATGTGGGAAGTCATAACAAAAAACTTCGTGAAAATTTCAGCCAAATTGGATAAGAATTGCGACCTCTAGTGGCTCAAGATGTCAAGATACAAGATGGATTATGAACCTATTTAAACCATACATAGCATAGTTTTTTGCACGTCGTGCAAAATTTCAGCCAAATCGGATAAGAATTGCGCCCTTCAAAAGCTGAAGAAGTCAATGTTCTGAACCGATTTCCATACTTAGCACAGTTGTTGGAAGTGATACCAGAAGACCACTTGCAAAATTTCAGCCAAATCGGATAAGAATTGCTCCCTCTAGTGACTCAAGAAGGCAAGATCCAAGATCGGTTTATAGGGCAGCTATATCAAAACATGGACCGATATGGCCCATTTACAATTCCAACCGACCTACACTAATGAGAAGTATTCGTGCGAAATTTCAAGCGTCCAGTTTTACTCCTTCGAAAGTTAGCGTGCTTTCGACAGACAGACGGACGGACGGACAGTCGGACGGACAGTCGGACGGACAGACGGACGGACAGACGGACGGACATAGCTATGTCGACTTAAAACGACATGCAGATCAAGAATATATATACTTTATTGGGGTCTCAGACGCATGCCTCGAGGTGTTACAAACAGAATGACGAAATTAGTATACTCCCATCTTATGGTGAAGGGTATAATAAATACTGCATGAAGTTTTGTTAAAAAATAGCCAAAATACCCATTTTGGGAAAATTTGGCTTTGAAATCGGCATTTATGAATTGGCTGTGGAGGCTACAAATTTTTGTTTGGTGCAAACAATTTTTTGCATGTGTTCAGAGCATATATAAAGTAAGCCCAAATGGGGAGTCTAAGCTTTGTTTTTTGGGAAATCGGAGCAATTTTCCATTTTTTTTAAAATAAAACAAGTAAAAGCGTGCTAAATTCGGCCGGGCCGATTCTTGGGAACCCACTATCATGGATTCTGCTAAAATATGGGAGCTATATCGGGTTATAGACCCATTTGGACCGTACTTGGCACAGTTGTTGAGACGCATAACATAAAATTTCAGCCAAATCGGACAAAAATTGCGGCTTCCAGGAGCTCAGGAAGTCAAATCTGGAGATCGGTTTATATGAAAGCTATATCAGGTTATAAACCAATTTGGACCGTACTTTGCACAGTTGTTGAAAGTCATAAAAGAACACTACGTGCAACATCTCATTCAAATGCGATGAAAATTGAGGCTTTCAGGGGCTTAAGAAGTCAAATCGGGATATCGGTTTATATGGGAGTTATATCAGTTTATAGATCGATTTGGACCATACTTGACGCTGTAGTTGGTTGTCGTAACAAAACACTGTGTGCACAATTTCAACCAAATCGAACAAAAATTGCGGCTTCCAGAGGCTCAAATGGTCAAATGGTCAAATCGGGAGATCGGTTTATATGGTAACCATATCCAAATCTGAACTGATATGACCCATTTGCAATTTCCAATGACCTACATCAATATTAAATATCTGTGTAAAATTTCAAGCCGCTAGCTTTGTGTGTTCCACCGCTATCGTGATTTCTACAGACGGACGGACGGACGATTGCAATATTTCGAGATATTACATACGGTATGACGTATTTTTTTTAATTAAAATACCCGAACACCCATTTTTGGCAGAAATGGTTTCATAATCGTCACTCATTATTGTTTGATGCAAAAACATTTTTTAAAAAGCCTGTCTCGGTAAAAATTTTAAGTAAAAAAAAATAAATTAAATTAAAAACCAGTAAGGAAAGGCAAAAGTCGGGTGGTGCCGACTTTATAATACCCTACACCTGCCCTATAAAAACTATATATAATTCTAAACCAATTATAATGGACCTCAGCGGATGTATTCAGATAGGTTATTAGGTTATGTAATAACTACGGTTGACAAATGACAACAAATTACCCAAAATCTGACGAACATATACATGGGAGCTATATCTAAATCTGAACCGATTTCGACCAAACTTTATGGATATTGTGGTAGTTGTCGAGGAAAGCGTTGTACAAAATTTTGGGAAGATTTGTTATTAAGTGCGCTTGCATTGGGTCTAGGAGTGAAAATCAGACGAACATGAACCGATTTCTATGAAATTCACCAGTTATATCGAGAGTTATAAGAAAATCCTTTCTGCCGAAGTTCGAGAGAATAGGTTATATGACCATTTTATTGTTGCATTACTGCAAATGGGACGAACATATATATGGGAGCTATATCCAAATATGGACCGATTTTTATTAAATTCACCAGTAATATTCAGAGTCAAGAGAAAATCGTTCCTACCGACTTTCAAGAAAATCGGTCAACAAATGACCGTTTTATTGCAACAAATGACCATTTTATTGCTGTATTACTGCAAATCGGACGAACATATATATGGGAGCTATATCCAAATATGAACAGATTTTTATGAAATTCACCAGTAATATTGAGAGTCAAGAGAAAATCGTTCCTACCGACTTTCAAGAAAATCGGTCAACAAATGACCATTTTATTGCTGTATTACTGCAAATCGGACGAACATATATATAGGAACTATATCCACATCTGAACCGATTTCTATGAAATTAACCAGTAATGTCGAGATTTATAAGAAAACCCTTCTTGCCAAATTTCGAGAGAATCGGTTAACAAATGACCATTTTATTGCTGTATTACTGCAAATCGGACGAACATATATATGACAGCTATATCCAAATCTGAACCGATTTTTTCCAGTTTCAATAGGATTCGTCTCTAGGCCGAAAAACATGTTGATACCAAATTTGATGACGATCGGATGAAAATTGCGACCTGTAGTTTGTACACAAATTAACTTGGACAGACAGACAGACGGACATAGCTAAATCGAATCAGAAAGTGATTCTCAGTCGATCGGTATACTTATCAATGGGTCTATTTCTCCTCCTTTTGGGTGTTACAAACAAATGCACTAAGTTATAATACCCTGTACCACATTAGTGGTGTAGGGTATAAAAATTTTAAATAATTTAAAAGTCGAAAATCCCCGAGATCAGAAGAGCTATTGTAGACCTCAAGCGGATTTTTGTTTGTAGGGATTTATGAGCACTTTCCAGCAAATATGGAAATCGGAGCACAAATTAGGATTCGGCAGCCCAAAATATTTGCCAAATGCCGGGGTGACCACTTTTAGTGGCCTGCTGAGAGGCGCCCAGACGAATTACGGCCTTGAAATTTTGCACATATTCCCGTTAATTCTCTTCCGGTTCCCAAATGGCTGATTTTTCCAAGTTTTTTCGATGCTAATACTATGTTCAGACCAAAACTGCTTTGAGCAAATGACTCGTTTTCCGTTTATAATGCTTGCCATAAAAATAAGTCATTCATAGCATGTGAGCCCAAATAAATGCCTAAATTGTGCTAAATAAACACAGCCCTGAACAATGTCAAACAATAAAAATCAAATTTCTACCTAAAAAAATTTAAAAATAATCCAAATTTTACAGACATGGCAAGAAATCTTTACAATAAGCTACCATAAAATTTAAATTGGAGTGTGAAAACATCTCAACTAGTGTGGACGGTTAAGATGTTTCCCAAAACCAGTGAAGCAAAACTGGTCAGTAAAGACATAGCATAACCCAATTTTTGTAATTTACTGGATACAGTACATTGCGGATGATGTTTCCGTTTTAAAATATTTGAGAGTGTTCTATACGATATTCCTTCTTTTTTAGAGCCTTCATTAATTTTGGTTATAAAATGGCTCGGCCGGTATCTCTCGAATAAATGCTTCAATATTGTCTTCCAATGCGTCAATTGAAGTGGGCTTTTCTTTATAGACATGAGCTTTAACATAGCCCCACAAAAAATAGTCTAAAGGCTTTAAAACGCACGATCTAGGCGGCCAATTGTCCGGTGCCGAAATAAAATGTTCAATGAGTCCATTGTTAGGCGAGTTGTGTGGTATGTGGCACTGTCTTTTTGATATCACATGCCATGTAAGTCAAGCTCTTGCATTTTTTTTGGGCAACAAAAAAGTTGGAAATCATCTCACGATAGTGCTCACCATTCACAGTTACGTAACGATTCGCATAATTTTTGAAGAAGTACGACCCAATGATGCCACCAGCCCATAAACCGCACCAAACTGTGACTTTTTCTGGATGCATTGGTAACCCTTGCAAAACTTCTGGTTGATCTTCTCTCCAAAATCGACAATTCTTCTTATCTACCTACCCAATGAGCTTCGTCAATGGAATAGAATAAGCGCGCGATGAACTTTCTTAACAGAGCACTCATCATGATAATAAAATTCAATCATTTGCAACCGTTGTTCGTTTGTAAGACGATTCATGGTTAAATTATAGACCAAACTTAAGGTGTTTACCGTGAAACAAACAATAAAATGTGCGTGAGTTGGTTAAACCAGTGTTGCCAAAAAGATAATAGCTATAAAATCACCCTATTTATTTTTCATCCTCATGATGAAGTCGGTCTAACCATATTCTACCGTTTGTCCGTCCGTATGTCTGTCGAAAGCAAGCTTTTGAAGGAGTAAAGGTAGACTCTTGAAATTTTGTAAAAATACCCCCAACTAGTGTAGGTCGGTTGGGATTGTTAATGGGTAATATGGGTTCAGATTTAGATATAGCTGCCATATAAACCGGTCTCAGATATTTTCTTGTTGAACCGCTAGAAGGCGAAACTATTATCCGATTTGGGTAAAATTTCGCATGAAGTGTTTTGTTTTCACTTTTAAGAACTGTGTAGAGTATGGTCTGAATCGGGAGCAATTCTTATCCCATTTGGCTGAAATTTTTTACAATGACTTTTCCTATGACCTCCAACATACGTGCCAAGTACGACCTGAATAGGCTTAAACCCCGACATAGCTACCATATAAACCGATCTCTCGATTGCACTTCTTGAGCCCCTAGAGAGCACAGTTCTTGTCTGATCAAATCTGATCTCTTATCACTTTCAACATATGTGTCAAATATGGTCTAAATCGATCCATAACCGGACATAGCTCCCATATAAACCGATCTCCTGCTCTTTCTTTTTCTTCCCTTGTTGGGCTCAATTCTTATTCGATCTGGCTGAAATTTCGCACAATACCATCTAATAAGGTCTCCAACACCCAATCCAAGTATGGCTCCAATAACATAGCAATTCTTATCCATAGAAGAGATATCGGGCAAAGAACTTGACAAATGCGATCCATGGTGGAGAGAATATAAGATGCAGCCCGGCTGAACTTAGCACGCTTTTGTATGCAATATGTTGCTTTGAAGTTATTGAAAAGAATATGACGAAGAACCAAAGTAAAATTACCAGGCGGGGTTGATATATAAAAAGTTAAGGGGTGTAGCCAACTTTATTGTAAGCTTTTCGGCTTTTCTTTTTCTTTGTTTTATTACAGTGGGTACTTTTTTAAATACAAGCATGTTCTAAAATCTTATATATAGACTCAAAAACGGCTGGACCGATTGCCTTGAAATGTTCACAGATTATGTGGGTTGGTCTGGAGGGAAACATAGGCTATATAATTTTTGATATCGGGAGGGGGCGGACCCTCCCCCTTACCCGAAAAGTACTACCCAAAAATAAAAGTGGACCGATCGGGACAATAGGGCATTCAAATGTAAGGTATTCAAGAGAAGAGTACGAATTTCATAATAAAAGTTTGGTCCATATACTTAGGGGGCCGCGCCAGCCCCAAAACCCCTTAAAATAGGTTTATTGGACGATCATGACACTATGGGACTCAAATGAAAGGTATTCGGGAGTAGATTACAAATCTGGCATACATAGTACTCAGCGCTAGTTCAGTATAAAGTTTTGTATAATTCAGCTGACTTTAACACCTTGGGTGTTAGGGTAACTTACCCCATGCAAAGACTAGAATATTAAATTGATGATGAGTAATCAAGACAGATCCGGGTTTTACCATGTTGAAACTAACTACGTCACTTTTTTTTCAAACAATTATTATGTATTATAATTTTGCGATTTTGTAACATTCCAGCAAAAAAACTTGTTGAAATTGTAAAGTTTCAGAACAAAATTACACTAGACAACAACATTGACAACAACCTTATAAAAAAGAAGAACAATTTGTATACAAACATAAGATTTATTTGAAAAGGGTGTTTGGGGGCTATCATTATCTTCTATTGTATAAAACGGTTGAAGGGGAGCATCCCCCCCCGACCCTCCCTTTACTCTAACTTTCAAAAACCCCAGATCTCAGAGATGGATGCACCGATTTAAGCGAAATTTTATGTGCCACATTATGGTACCCCAAAAACATGAAATTGGTATAAAATTTGGGGGTATAATAACCTGGGTGGACGCCCCATCCTTAAACCCACCCGAACGAACATGTTTACCGATTGGGGCAATATGGGTATTAAGTATTAAACGATAGTTATTTAAGAGTAGAGTACGAACTTGGCATACAAATTTCACCCTACGTGTTCGGGGGGGTCCCCCACCCCCTAAAAACCAACCCAACGGGACTCTTTCGCCGCTTTGGGCAATATGGGTATCAAATGAAAGGTATTTAAAAGTAGAATACATATCTGACATACAAGTTTGTTTTTTGGTGTCTGAGGCGCCCAAACCTTCGCATTCCCCTAAACCCCCTAGGAGGACATATTTACAAATTGGGACAATATCGCCATCACATGAAAGGTATTTATAAGTAGAGTACGAACTTGGCATAAAAATGTCACCCCAAGTGTCGGGACCGTACCCCACCCCCAAAAACACCACCGAACATGACACTTTTAACACTTTGGGTAATATGGGTATCAAATAAGAGGTATTTAAAAGTAGAGTACAAATTTGACATAAAAATGTATTCTTTGGTGTCTGAGAGGGCCTCACCACCCCCCACCCCAAAACACCACAGCAGGACATCTGAACCGATAGGGACAATATGGATATCAAATATTAAAAAGTATAGTAAAAAGCTAATCTAAAAATTTATTCCTTAGTTTTTGAGAAGCCCCAACCCCCAAAAACCCCTCAACAGAGCATATTTACCAGTTGGGACAATATGGGTATCAAATGAAAGGTGTTTGAAAGTTGAGTACACATCTGTTATAAGAATTTGGTCCATGGTGTCTACAGGGCCCCTCCAACCCCAAAACGGCCATGAATGCCCAACGTCACAAAATGTGTACAAAATTAAAGTTCCTCAGATTCGTAGTCAACTCTCAGACTACGAATCTGATATACACATTTGGGAACGATTCTGCGACCGGCCCACCCACCTCATACGCTTCAGGATCAAGATAATATGGGAATTAAGCGAAAGGTCTATGATAGTAGAGTTCGAATCTAATATTGATATAAGGATTCAAGTATCTAGGTCACGGCCTGCCGTCCTGCTGTTCAGCCGGACATGTTGATCTCGACATTTAAGGACTCCAATAAATTGTCTTTTGGGACTTAGCGTCGGGGGGACCGACCTTCTCCCTCCAATAAAAACAAATCCAAACTGTCATGTAGGACGACCGAAAATATATTGTATTCAAATGAAAGGATGTGTCAGAGGGCAATCGCTCTCCTTCCATCTTACCCAAAAAAAAAGGAATTGAAAATAATATAAATAAAAGGTCTTTGGTGGGAGAGTACACTTGTTACCCTCAAATTGGGATAGTCACAGGAGGAGGGATCTTTAAAAATGTGGTATCCCAAGTGGTAGCTTCGAAATATGTGGATCTGAAGGACACCCGAAGCCGTGAATATCTTAATCGCCACCTTCAAAATGCTTAACATTATGGGGCTCCTACAAAATCGTGTAGGATCGATAATGATGCCATTTTAGGGTCCGCCCCTCAACTCCCCTCAAACCGGCAATATTTGGCTACTATGGCAATAATGATATGTAATTTTCAGGCCAAATGTTTGGGGGTGGTGTCACCCCACAAACTCCCCCAAAACCAATTGCAATTGTGCCTCAAATAAAAGAAATTCCGTAAAAGGAATAGAGCTCGATGCTGATATTTTTCAAGGCTAAGTGCGTGGGTGGCCGTCCCACCCTACATACCCCTCAAACTGGACATATTTGTGGATTATGGCAAATAGGGGGCTCAAATCTGATATCTGTTTTATGGCCAAGTGTTTGAGAGAGGACTCATCTCATAAACCCCCCCTGAACTACACATATATACCGACTATAGCGATATGTAGCTCAAATGTGGTTTTTGGGAGTAGAGTATGAATAGAGTATGTATCTGGGGCCAAAGGTTTGGCTACTCCAATCCACCACCAAAACAAAAAGAATGAAGTAGACCTGACATCCAAACTTTAATGGACGAACCCTCCCCTTACCCTATTTTCAGATTTTGCCAGATTTTGGAGATGGGTGCACCGATTTATGCAAAATTTAGTTTGTTTATAACTCAAAAACAGAAATTTGGTATACTTATTTAAGGTGGGATGTCTAGGGCGGCCGCCATAACTCTGAAGCCCGCCAAATGGAAGTATAGACAATATTAGGCTCAAATGAAAGGTATTTGAGACAAGAGTTCGAATCTGATACATGGGGAATCCACCTCACCCCTAAAAATACCCATATACCGGAAATATTCACCGACCATACCAATATAGGGCTCAAATGAAAGAATTTTGGGAGTAGAGCACTAATATGATATCCACATTAAGGCGAAATATCTGAAAGGCCGTACCAGCACCCCCAAAACAGGACTTTTTTCCTGACCGTGCCAGTAAAGGGTGCAAATAAAATAAAAGAGTGAAAGAAGCGCATCGGAGCGGGTCCCGTCCAACTAGTATGGCATATAACCAACTTCTCGACTTGACTTCATGAGCCTCTAAAGCCTCTAGAGGGCACAATTTTCCGATTTGGCTGAAAATCTACAGGTAGAGTTTTCTTATTACTTCCAATAGCCGTTTTTGGTATGGTCCAAATCGGTCCATAACTGATACAGCTGCCATATAAACTTATCTGCAGATTAGACTTCTTAAGTGTCCAGATGTCGCAATTCTTATCCGATTAGTCTGAAATTTTGCACAATGAGTTTTGATGTGACCTCCAAAATCTATGCCAAGTATGGCCGGAATGGATTTATAACCTGATTGATATAGCTGCCATATGAACCGTTCTTTAGATTTTACTTCTTGAGCTTCTATAGGACCCAATTCTTTTCCGATTTGCATAAAATTTAGCTCGTGACGTTATGTTATGACTTCCAACAGCCCTACCTAGTATGGTTAAAATCGGCCCATGACTAGATAAAGCTGCCATACAAACTGAACTTCCGATTGGACTTCTTGAGTCCTTAGAGGTTGCAATTCTTATCCGATTTGGCTGAAATTTCGTACAATGACTTTTGATATGAGCATGCCAAGTATGGACGGAATCGATCCAAAAACTGATACAGCTCCCATATAAACCAATCTTCCGAATATACTTCTTGAGTCTCTAGAGGGTGCAAGTCTTGTCCCATTTGGCTGAAATGTTGCACAATAACTTCGGATACGAACTCCAAAATTTATGCCAAGTATGGTTCAAATCGGCCCATAACCAGATGTAGCTGCCATATAAACCGAACTGCCAATTTGACTTCTTGTGTCTCTAGGGTGCAATTCTTATACGATTTGCCTGAAATTTGGCACATGACGTTATGTTATGACGTCCAAAAGCCCTACCTAGTATGGTTCAACTCGGACCATAACCAGTTATAGCCGCCATATAAACCGATCTCCGGATTTGAATTCTTAAATCTCTAGAGGGCGTAATTTTTATTCCATTTGGCTGAAATTTCGCACAATGATTTTTGATATGAGCTCCGAAATCCATGCCACGTATGGAATCGATTCAAAACCTGATATAGCTCCCATATAGACCCATCCTTCGAATATACTTCTTGAGTCTCTAGAGAGCGCAATTCTAGTCCGATTTGACTGAAATGTTGTACAATGACTTCGGATATGATCTCCGTAATCTACAACAAGTATGGTTAAAATCGATTCACAACCTGAAAGAGCTGCCATATAAATCGATCTCCTGAGTTGACTTCTTGTGCTTCTAGAGGGCGCAATAGACTATACATTTTTATATTCACCACCGAAGGATGGGGTATATTCATTTTGTCATTCCGTTTGCAACACATCGAAATATCCATTTCCGACCCTATAAAGTATATATATTCTTGATCAGCGTAAAAATCTAAGACGATCTTGCCATGTCCGTCCGTCTGTCTGTTGAAATCACTCTACAGTCTTTAAAAATAGAGATATTGAGTTGAAATTTTGCACAGATTCTTTTTTTTTTGTCCATAAGCAGGTTAAGTTCGAAGATGGGCTAAATCGGACTATTCCTTCATATATAGCCCCCATATAGACCGATCCGCCGATTTAGGGTCTTAGGCCCATAAAATGTACATTTATTATACGATTTTGCTGGAATTTTGGGACAGTAAGTTGTGTTAGGCCCTTCAACGTCTTTCTTCAATTTGGACGAGATCGGTTCGAATTTGGATATAGCTGCCATTTAGACTGATCCGCCGATTTAGGGTCTTAGGCCCATAAAAGCCACATGTATTATACGATTTTGCTTAAATTTGGGACAGTGAATTGTGTTAGGCCCTTCGAAATCCTTCATCAAATTGGCCCAGATCGGTCCAGATTTGGATAAAGCTGCTATATAGACCGATCCTCCGATGTAGGGTCTTAGGCCCACAAAAGCCACTTCTATTATACGATTTTTCTGAATTTGGGACTGTAAGTTGTGTTAGGCTCTTCGACGTTCTTATTCAATTTCGCCCAGATCGGTCCAGCTGCCTATAGACCGATCTCTCGATTTAGCGTTTTGGGCCCATAAAAGACGCATTTATTGTCCGATTTCGCCGAAATTCGGGACAGGGAGTTGTGTTAGGCGCTTCGACATCCTTCATCAATTTGGCCCAGATCGGTCCAGATTTGGATATAGCTGCTATATAGACCGATCCTCCGATTTAAGGTATTGGGCCCACAAAAAACATATTTATTATCCGATTTTGCTGAAATTTGAGGCAGTGAGTTGTGTTAGGCGCTTCGACGTTCTTATTCAATTTGGCCCAGATCGGTCCAGAGTTGAATATAGATGCCATATAGACCGATCCTCTGATTTAGGGTCTTAGGCCCATAAAAGCCATATTTGTTATCCGATTTTGCTGAAATTTGGGACAGTGGGTTGTGTTAGGCCCTATGACATCCTCCTTTATTTTGGTCTAGATCGGTCCAGATTTAGATATATCTGCCATATAGATGGATCCTCCGATTTACAAAAAACACATTTATTATCCGATTTTGCTGAAATTTGAGGCAGTGAGTTGTGTTAGGCTCTTCGACGTTCTTTTTCAATTTGGCCCAGATCGGTCCAAATTTGAATATAGCTGCCATATAGATCGAACTCTCGATTTAAGGTTTTGAGCCCATAAAAGGCGCATTTATTGTCCGATGTCGTCGAAATTTGGGACAGTGAGTTGTGTTAAGACTTTTGACATCATTCTTCAATTTGGCCTAGATCGGTTCAGATTTGGATATAGCTGGTATATAAACCGATACGCCGATTTAGGGTCTTAGGCCCATAAAAGCTACATTTATTATACGATTTTGCTGAAATTTGGGACAGTGAGTCATGTTAAGCCCCTCGACATACTTCTGAAATATGGCACATCGGTCCAGATTTGGATATAGCTGCCATATAGACCGATCTCTCGATTTAAGGTTTGAAGCCTATAAAAGGCGCATTTATTGTTCGATGTCTTTGAAATTTGGGACAGTGAGTTGTGTTAAGACTTTTGACATCATTCTTCAATTTGGCCCATATCGGTCCAGATTTGGATATAGCAGATAGCAGACCGATCTCTCGATTTAAGTTTTTTGGTCCATAAAAGGCGCATTTATTGTCCGATGTCGCCGAAATTTGGGACAGTGAGTTGTGTTAGGCTCTTCGACATTTATCTGCAACTTGGTCCAAATCGGTCCAGATTTGGATATAGCTGCCATATAGACCGATATCTCGATTTAAAGTTTTGCGCCCAATAAAAGGCGCATTTATAATCCGATTTCACTGAAATTCGAACCAGTCACTTATGTTGGGCTTTTCGACATCCGTGTCGTGTATGGTTCAGATCGGTTTAATTTTAGATATAGCTACTAAACAGATCAAAGTTTTGTTTTACACAATTGAACAATGACTTGTTCTTATTAGTATTTGGTCCAAATCGGAACATATTTCGATATAGCTGATTTGTGGCATAAGGTATGTATTTTTCACCGGATGTTGATGAAAGGTGGTTTACATATATACCCGAGGTGGTGACCCGTTCGGCCCGGCCGAACTTAACGCCTTTTTACTTGTTACTTGTTGATATTATTGTTCTGTAGGCAAGTGTTATGGTCATTACAGAATTATTAGATGACTATTTCCATAGATTTGTAAATATTCACGACAAACAATAATTCATAGTTTAGTTATTACAAAATATGAATTAAATGAAAGTTTTTCGTTTTTTTCCAATTGCCTCCATAGAAGCTATTAGTGAATTGCAGTTTTTGAAGTAGATGAATCTTAGCAAACTTTAAGTACTTCCGTATAGAGTGATGGTAAGAGGATAGCAGGGAAATCAAGAATGTACTTTTTTATGCAGATATTCAGGGTTTTTATTTATGAAGGGTTTTTACATTTTTTATGAAATAAGTGTCATCATCGTCATCGCCTTCTGCTCAAAGGGTATAAAAGTAATCCAAATTTGGAAGGCATTATTAGTTTGATTCCTATACTTTACTGTTAATAGTGTTTACATCGTTTCCAACCATAACATGAAATATTTCATGATTGTGGCGCTTTTGGCTTTGATGGCCTCAAGTAACTGCCATCCTGCCTCCGATGATGAAGATAGCTATGCGCAGTCTAGCTTTTCAGCACATCCTGTTCGTAAAGTTCGTGCACTTGGTGGCCATGGTGGTCATGGTGGTCGTGGTTTTGGAGGTGGTGGTGGATTCGGAGGCGGCTTTGGCGGTGGCTTTGGTGGCGGTTATGGCGGTGGTGGCGGAGGAGGCGGAGGAGGTGGCGGAGGTGGTGGTGGACACGGCGGTGGTCGAGGTTTTGGTGGCGGTGGTGGTCGAGGTTTTGGTGGCGGTGGTGGTCGTGGCTTTGGTGGTGGTCGTCATCCAGGCGGAGGATTTGGTGGACATCCAGGCGGAGGATTTGGTGGACGTCCAGGTGGTGGATTTGGTGGACATAAAGGTGGCGGATTTGGTGGAGGTGGAGGTGGACGCGGATTTGGAGGTCGTCCCCATGGTGGCGGATTTGGTGGTCGTGGTGGTGGTCATGCCAGTGCCCACGCAAGTGCAAGTGCCTCGTCTTATGGTCACTGATTCTCATCAACTTGATGATGGGAAGCCAATGATTGTAGAATAAGTTCTTAAAGTGATTGAAAGAAGTAAATAATACCAAGTTTTAAATAAATCAGCAATTTGTGTTAAAAACAGATAAGAGAGATTTTATGAATTGGTGAAGTTTAGTTTAATCCCGATTTCTGTGTCTCACAAACTCCTTTTACTTTAAATTGGCTTTGCAAAGGGTCATAATGAAAGACCACAAGTGAAATTTTTATAATTTTCGTCAAATCATACGATGGGTTATTGAGCCAGCTATACCAGGTTATGGGAGGCCCTCGTTGCGCTACCCCCTGCATGTCCGCCCATGACTCTGAACGCCTGGGTGTGAATCCTGGCGTAAATATCAAGAAAGAGTTGAGCGGGGGTTATCCCTTTCTAATACTGGCGAGATTTGTGAGGTACTTTGCCATGTAAAAACGTCTCCCCAAAGAGGTGTCGCAGTGCGGCACGCCGTTCGGACTCGGTTATAAAAAGGAAGCCCCTTATCATTGAGCTTAAACTTGAATCAGACAACACTCAGTGATAGTTGAGAAGTTTGCATTTGCAGTTTATAGGAGGCTATCGTGTCGCAGAGGGTAGCACATCTGCCTAAGTCGTTGAACTCCTGGGTTCGAATCCTGGGCGAGGACATGAACAAACTATTTCAGGCGGTGCTTGGAATATTTGAGAGAAAGATTATTCGTAAAATATATGGACCAGTTTGCGTTAATGGAGAATATAGGCGTCGTATGAACCACGAGCTATATGACGACGATAGCATAGTTACACGCATCAAAATACAACGACTGCGTTGGCTAGGTCATATTGTCAAAATGAATAAAGAAGCTCCAGCAAAGAAGTCTTTTGAAGGCAAACACGGTGGTACACGCAAACCGGGAAGACCAAAAGCCCGATGGAAAGTTCAAGTTGTGGGAGACACCTCGAAACTTGGTGTCAGAGATTATAAAATGAGCGCAGAAGATCGAGGCGCATTGGAAATGGGAAAGCAGACATTACTACTGTTTTATCAAAAATAGGGCTGATGCTTTAGCAAACATTTCGGTCAGATAAAACAGCAAAGAAAATCTGTTGATTTAAATACAAAATCTGTTGAAAAACAATGGTATGCTATTTTTTACGTTCACCTGTTATTTGTTTTGATTACTTTAGGCATTTGTTTAGAAATTTTGTTAGAAGAAATGATTTTAATTTGTGGAATATTACTGTAAAAAGTTACCTTATCCATTGGTTTACATATCCAAATGTGACTTAGCTCGCTCGCATTTTTTGTGTTTGCTCGACTAGGGTGTACATGACTGACAAGGCCTTTTGTCTAAATTTAAAGAAAAAAGATAATGGAAAAGTGGTGATTATAAACATTCACTAAGACACTCATTTACAGTTGCAATTTATTTTTACACCCTCCACCATAGTATGGGGGTAAACTAATTTTTTCATTCATCCTCGAAATATTCGCCTAAGACTTCACAAAGTATACATATTTTTGATCATCATGACATTTTAAGTCCATCTAGCCATGTCCGTACGTCTGTCCGTCCGTCTGTCTGTCGAAAGCACGCTTACTTTTGAAGGAGTAAAGCTAGCCGCTTAAAATTTAGCACAAATACTTCTTATTAGTGTAGGTCAGTTGGGATTGCAAATAGGTTATATCGATCTATGTTTTGATATAGCTGCCATATAAACCGATCTTGGATCTTGACTTCTTGAGCCACTAGAGGGCGCAATTCTTATTAGATTTGGCTAACATTTTTCATGAGGTGTTTTGACTTCCAATACATTGTAGCTTCAATAGCATAGCAATTATTTTGGTGTATCCTTTGTTGGCCTAAAAAGAGGTACCGGGAAAAGAACTCGACAAATGCGATCTATGGTGGAAGGTATATAAGATTCGGCCCGGCCGAACGCTTTTACTTGTTTCTTTTAACATTCCCTTTATAATTAAGCAGCAGCCATTTTCAGCAAACAACAAACTTTTCAGCAATAAGGATGCTGTTCTGAAATGGCAGAACTACTTCTGTAATAGCAGAACTACTGCTGTAATAGCAGCAAAATTGACAACTAATATTCAGCAGACAGTGTTTGCTTTTTTCATTAAGCTTTTTTCTATGAGTGCATACAAATCGATCGCCCCGCTTCTGGAGGGTGCAATTATTAGTCGATTTGGGTGATCTTTTAAGCGTCGTATTTTTTGTCTGTTTGAGCTTTCATTTTTTGGTCTTAAAATCTTATTAGATTCCATCGCAGGATATTGTACGGGTATAGACCATGTCGTTCAATCATTTCTATTCAAAGAACAGCACGGCAAAGAACTTTCAAAAAGTAAGGCAAAATAAATGAAGTTGCTAAAACGTATTTGACCAGCTATTCCTATTGCGACTTCTGATTCGCGGAGAATCATACATCAGCGGAATTTGTCAAATGGATCATGGTGATTACAGCAACATCACACATGTTGCCCCACTTTTGAAAGTTCTTTGCTGTGCTACTTCAAATGCGATTAGTGGTGGAGGGCATATAAGAATCAGCCGGGACGAACTTAACGCAAGTTTACTCGTTCAATATATGTTGCATCCATTCACAGGATATTTTCAGATCATTATACATTTGATTGCCACTACGAATAACCACCATTGTGTTTGGGAACGCTTCCAGTACCATTTTGCGGCAAACGAACACTTTGCTCACTTTGAGGTGTTTTTGGCAAAAGCGCTTGTACACGACTCCTTTCGAGAACAACAAAAAAAAAAATTTCAGCGGTGGTTATCCCCTCGTAATGCTGGCGACATTTGTGAGGTACTGTACCATTCGGTAAGGCAGCCATGTATAAACTTCTCCATTAAGAGGTGTCGCACTGCGGCATGCCGTTCGGATTCGGCTATAAAACGGAGGCCCCTTATCATTGAGCTTAAACTTGAATCGGATAGCACTCTTTAATATGTTAAAAGTTCGCCCCTGTTCCTTAATGGAATGTTCGTGGGCAAAGTTTGAAATTTTGTACTTGATAACACTGCGTTTCAGCTACACTGTAGTACATCAATTATAAAGTGGACATTCGTAATGCGCCAAATATTTGAGAAAGTTCAAAACAAGACAGATCGATACTTGCCATCTAGAAAACCGCCTGCGGCAGCCCTTTATATTTAAAGGTATTTTAAAGCATGCGTGATTTTGGTATTCCTGTTCCAAATGTTCCTCAATTAAGGTTGGAAAACATCTTTTCGAACCGCTTTAAAGAATTCTAATTTTTTTTTTTAATCTGCCTACATTTTAGACAATTTATCACTTGAGCAACTACGAAACTTCCATGATTATAAATGCTAAACATATTTTTAAATAGAAACGTAGTTTTATTTTTATTCACCGGCGTTTACAGGCGTTTTGGCAACAATTAAATATGAAGGCGATAATTTGTATTCATTGATAGAAATGAGTGACAGGCCTGGCGCTAATTGTTTAAGAAGAATAGTAATTACACTAAAAACATTTCAAGAAGGAATTTTTTTCCATAAATTATTTAATTAATTATCTTCAAATTTGTCTAGGATAGTGAGCCACCCGAGTGTATAAATAAAGTGTAGCTTGGCGCTTATGTTTAGTCTTACTTAACTTAACGAGTTTAAACCCCAACAAATATTTTTGGCTGTCTACCAAACTAATTAGAACATCGATATGAAAGCCTTAGGAGCCTTGCTGATAGCGACCTTGGTGGTCTGTGTATTTTCTTATCCTCAGCCGGATACCGAGGCTGAAGCCTTGACCAGTGGTATAAATGATGATTTGTCCTTGGAGAAAGATTTGAATTCTGATAAGGAGATTATACGTCATGTTCGAGGATTTGGAGGTTTCGGTGGTTTCGGCGGTCGTGGTGGTTATGGTGGCTATGGCGGACGACCCTTTGGCGGCGGCGGTTATGGTGGCGGTGGATTTGGTGGAAGACCTTATGGTGGTGGATTTGGTGGCCGACCATATGGTGGTGGATTTGGAGGAAAACCTTTTGGCGGTGGAGGTGGTGGCTTTGCTTCGGCAAGTGCAAGCGCTAGTGCATCCGCTGGTGGTTTTGGCGGTGGATATGGGCGCTAAAAAGTGATTTGAAACAAAACTATATACCTGAAGTGAGGTCCAAATTTGCAGTAGTATTATCTTTAATTGAGTTTTATATTTAATAAAAAACATATTGTTAAAAACATGATATAAATTTTACAGTGAAAACAGTTCTATTAGCGCATTAAGAAGTATGCTTTTGTGGGTGACACTTCCTCTCAGGGATGTTGAGAACTGCAATCAATTTTCTATCTTAATTAAGACATTTTTGGAAATATTCGTCTTAAAATTCTTTATTGTCCTTGCTGGTAGCTGACACTAAGTATTACCAAGTGCACATTGGTATATCTGTCAAACTAGACCTGACAGCTACATGATTTTTGTTATTGACAGCTCTTTATATTATTTACAAGCCCAAAAAATAGCATTTGCCTCAGAGTTTATTTAAAGAGAAAGTGATTTGTGATTGAGTCCAAGCGTAATAGTGGCGGGAAAATAACTTTGGGCTATTGTTGGCGAACTTCAACACCTCAAAGTGAACAAACTGTTTGTGTATAGCACCATATATCGTTGCAAAGCTTGCCAAATGCCATGGTGGCGATCCAAAAAAGCATTGAATTCGAAGAAGCATTGAATTTGGATACCCACCACCACCTCGGATATATACATTAACCACCTTTCAACATAATACGGTGGAAAATGGTGGAATGCTAAAGAGTGATTTTTTAAAAGCTATAGGAAAGTTTTTCAAAAAAACACATAAAAGTCAGAAAAAGCATAATGTCGGATATATACATTAACCACCTTTCAACATAATACGGTGGAAAATGGTGGAATGCTAAAGGGTGATTTTTTAAAAGCTATAGGAACGTTTTTCAAAAAAACACATAAAAGTCAGAAAAAGCGTAAAGTCTTTATTTGAATCGGTTGTACGGTCCATATTATTTAATGTTTGATGATTATTTCATGCAAATGTTGACAGTGACTGCGCCTCAAATGGTCCATCAATTTAGTCCAATTTTAGCATACTCTTTCTAACATTTCGGCGGGTATCTCACGAATAAATGCTTCAATGCGTCAATTGAAGCGGGCTTTTCTGTATAGACATGAGCTTTAACATAGCCCCACAAAAAATTAGTCTAAAGGCGTTAAATCGTACAAACTAGGCGGCCAATTAACCGGTCCCGAACGTGAAATAATATGTTCAACGAATTCGCCTCTCAATAAGCCCATTTCTACACATGCTGTATGGCATGTGGCACCGTCTTATTGAAACCACATCTCATGCAAGTCAAGCTCTTGAATTTTGGTCAAAAAAAAGTTGGATATCATTTCACAGTAGTGCTCACCATTCACATTTACGATACGATTTGCATCGTCTTTGAAGAAGTACGGTCCAATGATGCCACCAGCCTTTAAACCGTACCAAACTGTGACTTTTTCTAGATGCATTGGTAGCTCTGACAACGCTTCTGGCTGATCTTCACTCCAAAATCGGCAATTCTGCTTATTTACGTGTCCAATGAGCCAAAAATGAGCTTCGACGCTGAACACAATTTTTCGATAAGAAAGTAGATCTTCGGTCAACTTTCCAAGAGCCCATTCACCAACTATTTTGCGTTGCGGTAGGTCGTTTGACTTCAATTCTTGCACCAGCTGTATTTTGAGAGGCTTCGCACCTTAATCCGTCCGTTAAGTAACAGAGCCCCAATTATAGACCAAACTGAAAATGTTTGACAGTGAAACAAAACACGAATCCTGCGTGAGCTGTTTAAAATAGGTAGCTCACTACCTTTAACCGATGTTGATAATAGCTATCCTTTGGGAGGTCTGTGTCCACAGTCGAGATGGAGAACTAAAAAGTGGAATCGAAACCGTTTCTAACATCAGACCGTAATGTAGAGCAAATGGAGAACTGAATCGTGAGAATATTGGCGGTCATAAGTGAACTCAAATTGCAGGCAAATCGGAAAAAATTTAGTATTTCTGGCCATATTTTGTGGGGAAATTGAAAGACAAATTCTGTTTTAACATCGGACAGTAGGGAAAATATTGAGATTTCTAGGGTACTTAGACGAAGGATCGGTTTATATGAGAACTGTATCTGCATGGGAACCTACCTAGGCCATATTTGCGGTAGGTATTGGGATTGAGATTTCTAGGGTCTTATGACGGAGGATCGACTTATATGAGAGCTGTATCTACCGAGGGACCTATCTAGGCCATATGTGCTGCAGGTATTGAAAGTCATTAGTGTAAGACAAATCAAATTTCTGTAAAATTCGCAAAAAACTGGCATTAATAGAAACTCGTGGGTGTAGAAGGTCGGTCTAAGCGATAATAGCAATATTTAAAATAGAACTATTGGGTTGCCCAAAAAGTAATTGCGGATTTTTTAAAAGAAAGTAAATGCATTTTTAATGAAACTTAGAATGAACTTTAATCAAATATACAAATATACTAAAAGTAACAGCTGATAACTGACAGAAGAAAGAATGCAATTACAGAGTCACAAGCTGTGAAACAATTTGTCAATGCCGACTATATGAAAAATCCGCAATTACTTTTTGGGGAACCCAATATATATTTATAGTTAATACTCCCAGTTATTTGAGTTTAATTTCTTTTCTTAACATGCGTTAATTTTTGCTTGATATTTTAATTATAATAAAATTATAATATAATCCATTTCACTTTAAAATCCTGTTTTTGGTTTGTTTGGCCACACTAGCGACAACCCACCTGTGGTGTGTTTGAAATTGACTTAGACAAACGCGTTTTATCCAACTAAAGACGAAATACTATAAGTTTTGGGAGAACAAATATCAGGTTTTTCAATTAGAGCGCCACAAAAGTTTTTTTTTTCTAAATAAAACAAAAACGGCTTTGGATATCAATGAAATTCTTTATTTCTGTGAAAGTACGTTCAATGCCATTATGTATGCAACTCGATTTCGATGGACACCACAGGCACACTTGCAGAAACTCCAGACGCCGAACCCAAATTTTGACACTTTTCAAGCATACATCAGCCGATACTGCTGCAATTTCGTGTTCGATATTCGTATGATCAATCATCAATCATCGCTGGCTTGTTGGCATAAATCATAGATAAGACGTAGCCCCACAGGAAATGGTCTAACGCCGTCAAATCGCACGACCTAGGCGGCCAATAGACTGGACCATTTCGTAAGATAACATGTTCACCAAACTTGGTTTCCAATAAATTGATTGTGATATTCGATTTGTGGCCTGCGGTGCCGTCCTGTTGGAACCACATGTCCTCCATGTCCATATCATCCAATTAGGGTTAAAAATATTCCGTTATCATTGAACGGTAGAGATTCTCTTTACTGCAAGACAGGCACGTGTTTGATCATCACGGAAGAAGTACGGCCCAATGACGCCTCCGAACCATAGACCGCACCAAATTTTTTCGGAATGCAATAATAATTTTTTCGGGATGCAATGATGACTCATGGAGTAGATGTGGATTGCTATCTGACCAATAACGCATATTTTTTTTTTCTTATTGACAAAGCCATTCAGGCAGAAATCAGCCTCATCGCTGAAGATGATTTTTTGATGAAAATTCGAATCATTTCAAGTTTTTGCTCAGCCCAATTCACGAACATGCGACGCATACATACACATCCATCATGAAATGGCAAACTTATCTAAAGAGAAATAGTACAGGTCATGAGAGAAGCCGTTGTACAAAATTTCAGCTAAATCGGATAATAATTGCGCCCTCTAGTGGCTCAAGAAGTCAAGACCCCATATCGGTATATATGGTAGCTATATCAGGTTATGGACCGATTTGAACCATACTTAGCACATTTGTTGGAAGTCATAACAAAACACCTCATGCAAAATTTCAACCAAATCGGGTAAAAATTGCGTCCTCTAGTGGCTCAAGAAGTCAAGACCCCAGATCGGTTTATATGACAGCTATATCAGGTTATAGACCGATTTGAACCATACTCAGCACAGTTGTTGGAAATCATAATAAAACACCCCATGCAAAATTTCAACCAAATCATATAAGAATTGTACCCTCTAGCGGCTCAAGAAGTCAAGATCCCAGATCGGCCTATATGGCAGCTATATCTAAACGTGGACCGATGTGGTCCATTTACAATCCCAACCGACCTACACTAATAAGAAGTATTTGTGCAAAGTTTCAAGCGGCTAGCTTTACTCTTCGAAAGTTACCGTGTTTTCGACAGACAGACGGACGGACAGACGGACGGACGGACATGGCTAGTTCGACTTAAAATGTCATGACGATCAAGGATATATATCCATTATGGGGTCTTAGACGAATATTTCGAGGAGTTACAAACAGAATGACGAAATAAGTATACCCCCATCCTATGGTGGAGGGTATAAAAGCAAATGTTATATCCAATTTTTGGTCCAAGTGTTTGGGGGACCACCTCTCTTCCCAAAACACCCCTAAATCGGACTTACATGGACCATGGCAATATGGGGCTCAAATGAAAGGTATTTTGTAGTAGAGTACGAAAATGATACTCACATTCGGGACCACGTTCCACCACGGGGTGGTTGATCGAAAAGTCCTCATGAGAATATCGGACTCTATCGAAGTCTTTCAAGAATGGAGTACATCTAACATCCAAACTTAAATGACCCTAAACCCTCGAAGCGATATGGGATTCAGATAAAGGCATTTATATTGTTATGCTGGTATTTCACTAATCCTTGTTCGGTTCCTAGAAGCTTTAATTTTTGCTGGTTTGACAGAAGTTCAGTTTGTATAAATTTTTGGCAGAATCCATGGTGGTGTGTTCTTAAGATTCGGCCCGGCCGAACTTAGCACCCTTTTACTTGTTTAATAAGCAAATGACTTATCGTGAGATCTGCAGGGTTAATCCCTTCAGAGTGTTTTGAAGCACTACAGTGTGGAATTTTGCTATTGTTTTACAACAGTGGCAGTCCCGTCTCTTTAGTATTCACACTAATTAATAAATAATTAGTGATCTTAACCAAGCTCAGATTGTTATCTTTATCAAATCGATTTGTTGTGAATCACACAACACAAACAAGTCAATGACCTCAGTTATAACCAGAAAAATCTCTAGGTTAGTTGGATTATCAATTACTCAACAACAAGTCATATGAATTAAAATTTCAACTTCAAGTAGACCCCCATACTTTTCTGCGTCAATTCTTTTTATAACAGGTTTAGACAAAATTCTATTCCCAAAGGGAACAATCAAAGCTGCGTTAAAAGAATTAAGTCAGCCAAGCAGCTTGAAGTCTACCCACTAGACCACCAACACAAATATCAATCACTTGATTAAGAATCCCCAAAAAAAAAGAAAATATCCTCGCCAAAGGCGCTCCTCGTGATCAATTGTCGTCATTCGCAGCATCTTCAAAGTTGTGTTTATCCCAGAAGTGTTTTTGTCTCTTCACTGCATGCGTTCGAGTTAAAACGTAAATATCTTGTTTCAAATATGTTAATTGGTGCTTGGCATATGCACGTTTGGGGAATTCACCATTCCGATTTCAATTCTAATTTCGAAATGGTACTTTTGTTCTTGAACAACTTGAAGCCAAACACAAAGACAAAGGTTCGTTCTTAAAATACAATCCCGTTTCTATTGAAGGCAGACTGGAATTGTGGCCTAAGAAATTTTGGAAGAACTCACCATAGCCGATAGGGTATAAAAATCCACAACATCTGTGAAAGTGGATATAGAAGCGTTTTAACAATCCATTGGAATAGAAGCCTTTGATAGAAAACTGTGCCTGTGATTTAAAGAACCAAGAAAGATAAAACAAAAGTCGAAATGAAATTCCTGATTGCCTTGTTGGTATTTGTGGCTGCAATGGCCAGCGCCTACTGCGGTGCCATCACCCTGGAGAGCGAAAACGATCACCTGAACGTGGACTCTGATGCTGGTCTCACACGTAGAGCTCGTGGTTATGGCGGCTATGGTGGATTCGGCGGTTTTGGCAGACGTGGTTTCGGCGGTGGTTTTGGTGGCTTCCCCGGTGGCGGTTATGGTGGCTTCCCCGGTGGTGGATATGGTGGATACCCAGGCGGTGGTTTTGGTGGCGGTATTGCCAGTGCCCAGGCCAGCGCTCAATCCAGTGCTTTTGGCGGTGGTCTTGGTGGCTATGGCAGATAATTTTAATGAAATAAACTCTTGTGATACTTGACAAAACCAAAAACCAAATTTTAAGATGTAGTTTTTCTTATTCGAATTTGCAATAGTGAAAACAATTTTTGATATTTCACCGTTTGCCTATCAACGCCACTGATTTCTGTTGATTGCGCTCTAGCCTTGTGTTTTTGTGCGCAAAGTTTCAGCTCAATGTCTTTATTTTTTAAAACCTTAGCGTGATTTCAAGAGATAGACGAATTGGACAATAAAATCACCTTTTATGGGCCCAAGACCTTAAACCGAGAGATAGGTCTATATGGACCTATCTGGGCGAAACTGAAGAAGGATATCGAGAGGCCTAAAACAACCCGTTGCCCTAAATTTCAATCGAAATCAGACAAAAAATGCGCCTTTTATGTGTCCAAGGCCTTAAATCGAGAGATCGATCTATTTGACAGTTATATCCTTTTCTGGACCGATCTGGGCCAAACTGAAGAAGGATGTCGAGTAGTCTTACACAACTCACTGCCTCAAATTTCAGCAAAATCCTATGGTAAATGTGGCTTTTATCGGCCTTAGACCTTAAATCGACAGATCGGTCTATATGGGGGCTATATCAAGATAAAGTCCGATATGGGCCATCTTCGAACTTCCAACCTATGGACAAACAAAAAAAAATCAGTGTCAGCTTTATATCTCTATTTCTAAAGACTATAGCGTGGTTTTAATAGACAGACGGACGGGCATGGCTAGATCGTCTTAGACTTTCGACTTTATAGGGTGAGAAATGGATATTTCGATGTGTTGCAAACGGAATGACAAAATAAATATACCCCCATCCTTTGGTAGTGGATACAAAAGGCGTCTCAGGCAGTGTGTAATCCTCATATTACACACTGCCTGACATTGTATTAAAGAAACACAGTGGAGGCCGCATGACCATAGGGAAAGCTCTCTTAGCCTCGCAGCAGTGGTCCCAGCAATTTGTCTAACCAGAATGTTTAGGGACATTAGGTGTAGCATTAAATTCAGTGCATCAGATGGTGTCGTCCTCAGTGCTTCTGTGAGCACAAAGAAGCCATTGTGTGGATCCGGCTGAGTATAAAACAGTAGGTAGACTTTTGAAGCCCTGTCCTCCAAATTACAACACCATATAGCATTATAGGTCTGACAACTGCCGTATACAGCCAGTGCATGACACGTGGTTTAAACTCCCCAAGTTTTGCCAATGGTTATCACGAGAATAGGTTGCGAATAGTGGAATGCTCCATACGGAGTAGCTGCAATTGCAGTCATCGTGCGGAAAGCCTCAGTGAGAGGACGGGCGGCACCGGGTCTTGCATAAATACTGAGTGGCTATGATACTTGATATGACAAGACGAGTTATCGAGGCCTATAAATAACCAATGGCCATCATGTTTCCGCTGCGATCGGTCCTTTTGACCGGAACAAGCTTGCCCACCTATAGGAGGAAGATGAGGATCGCCAACTCCACACATAGACATGTGGCTGCAACAACAACACAACCTTTTGCCTGGACTATTGCTGCTCTGAGTAGATCAAAAAAGTAGTTTTAAGTTTCACGAATATCTGTTGAAATTATGCTACAGTGTTAAAAAGAGACAGGTAAAAACGTGCTAAGCTCGGCCGGTCCGAATCTCATATACCCTCCACCATGGATTGCATTTGTCAAGTTCCTTGCCTGGTATCTCTCTAAAGGCAAACAAAGGATAATAGGCATAATGGATAGGATTTGCTATGCCACATCAGATTATGGACCGATTCGAAACATTCTTGGTTTGGATATTGGAGACCATAGCAGAAGTCTTTGTGATAAATTTCAGCCAAATCGAATAAGAATTGCGCCATATAGGGGCTCAAGAACAACAAGTAAAAGCGAGCTATGTTCGGCCGGGTCGAATCTTGGGAACCCAAAACCATGGATTCTCCTAAAAATGTATACAAAATAAATGTACCGTATTTGGCACAGTTGTTAAAAGACATAACGGAACACTTCATGCAAAATTGCAACCAAATCGGAAAAAATTGGGTCTTGTTAGGGCTCAAGAAGTCAAATTGGGAGATCGCTTTATATGTGAGCTATATCTAAATTTAAACCAATATGACCCATTTACTATCCCCATCAACCTACGTCAATAGTAAATATCTATCCAAAATTTTAAGCGGCTAGCTTTACGCATTCGACCGCTATCGCGATTTTAAAAGACGGACGGACGGATGAACGGATGGACATGGCTAGATCGACTCAGAAAGTCGAGACGGTCAAGAATGTTTACAATTTATGGGGTCTTAAACGAATATTTCTAGGTGTTACAAACGGAATGACTAGATAAGTTTACCACCATCCTATGGCTATCATACCATCAAATGGTATTGGGAAATGTTAAGAACCTCCACAAGAAAGGCGGTATTATACAGTGTAGCTTACACGAAGTGTTTCCAAATCTAATGACAACATTTTTTGTTTAAAAAGTTTTGTTACAGATTCAAATGACCAAAATGTGTAGGTTAGGTTAGGTTACAGTTTCAATCTGCCATCAGACTCACTTAGACGTTTTCGTCCATTGTGATACCACAGGAAGAGAAGATGCCTTCTAGTTCCTACCATTGTACCATCCAGGTCGCTTTAAAAAGCCCAATAACTTGCGAATGTTCACATCTGCTAAATCAGACAAGTTCCCAAATAAATGAGAACCTAAAGTGGAACTCCTTCTGACTGCCAGTGCGGGAGATAAACACAGCATTTGCTCTATAGTCTCTTCTTCCTCGATGTCCTCACAGCTTCTGCAGAAGTCGTTACTGGCAACCTTCAGTTTGTCAGCATGTTTTCCGATTAGACAGTGACCTGTCATGACAAACACAATGACTGAGACGTCTGCTCTAGCCAAAGAGAACAAAGCAGTAGACCTCTTTAAGTCTAGATTAGGAATGGGAATGCTCACAGCCCCCTCTTTGTGACCATCTAAAATTCGTTGTTCTTCGGGCCTGGTCCTGAAAACTTAGCTTACATGTCACTAGAGGCATACCCACAGATTACAGTTTCCCTGGAATGTCTAAGATAGTTCCTAGTCTCACAAGCTCGTCCGCTTTACGATTCCGGCACCCATGAATTTTGAAATGAATTTTGAACTGTTCAGCCATCTCATTGAGAGATCTGCGACAGTCGAGGGTGAAAGATCAGCCAGAAGCATTGCAAGAGCTACCAAATCTTCCAGAAAAAGTCACAGTTTGGTGCGGTTTATGGGCTGGTGGCATCATTGTTTCCATGTCTATGCTGACAAGCCCACTCCAATTGACTCATTGGAAGACAAAATTGAAGCATTTATTCGTGAGATATCGGCCGAAATGTTGGAAAGAGTATGCCAAAATTGGACAAGGCGGATGGACCATTTGAGTCGCAGTCACGGTCAACATTTGCATGAAATAATCTTCAAACATTATATTATATGGACCGTACTTCGATTCAAATAAAGGTTTGATAAATTTTTCTGAATTTTATGTGTTTCATATGTTTTTATACCCTCTACCATAGGTTGGGGGTATACTATTTTCGTCATTCTGTTTGTAACACCTCGAAATATGCGTCTGAGACCCTATGTATATCATGGGTCTTGACTTCTTGAGCCTCTAGAGGCCGCAATTCTAGTCCGATTTGACTGAAATTTTGCACGTGGTGTTTTGGTATCACAATAACTGCGCTAAGTATGGTTGAAATCGGTCCATGTTTTGATATAGTTGCCATATAAACCGATCTTGGGTCTTGACTTCTTGAGCCTCTAGAGGGCACAATTCTCATCTGATTTTACTGAAATTTTGCACGTAGTGTTTTGGTGTCACTTCCAACAACTGTGCCAAGTATGATTCAAATCGGTTCATTATCTGGTATACCTGTCATATAAACCGATATTGGATCTTGACTTCTTGAGTCCATAGAGTGCGCAATTGAAATTTTGCATGAGTTTTTTTTTTGTTATGACTTCCAATAATTGTGCTTAGTATGGCGCAGGTGGGTTCATAACCTGATATAGCTGTCATGTAAACCGCTCTCGGATCTTGAGCCTCTAGGTGCCGCAATTATCATCGGAGTTGGAGGATCTCGTGACCTTCAACATACGTGTCTATTATGGTCTGAATCGATCAATAGAGTGATACAGCTCCCATATACATCGATCTCCCGATTTTGCTTCTTGAGCCCCTACAAGGCGCAATTCTTATCCGAATGAAGTGAAATATTACACAATGACTTCTACAGTGGTCAGCATTCAATTCATTTATGGTCCGAATCTGACTAACTTGACAAAGCTCCAATAGCATAATAGTTCTTATTCAATATTTTTTGTTTGCCTAAATAGAGATACCGCTGAATGACTGAATGACTAAATTAATATACTCCCTATCCTATGGTGGTGGGTATAAAAACTTAGAAATTCAAAAGTCCCATTTTTAAATTTTTTGTTTATTTTTGTTGCATTGTGTCGAATAAAGATATGAAGCTTATTGTAATTTTAATCTGGTTCCTAAAAGTATGCACTGCTATGTATATCGCATGTCAGAGTTTGTCTATCTCATAGAAGTATTGTATTAAATAACAAGTAAAAGCGTGCTAAGTTCGGCCGGGCCGAATCTTATATACCCTCCACCATGGAACGCATTTGTAAATTATAGGTTGGAGACCTGTGTAAAATGTCAGCCAATTCGAATAAGAATTGCGCCCTTTGGGGGCTCAAGAAGTAGAATAGTGGGATCGATTTATATGGGAGCTGTATCGGGTTATAGACCGATTCAGACCATAATAAACACGTATGTTGATGGTTATGAGAGGATCCGTCGTGCAAAATTTCATTCCAATCGGATAAGCAGTGCGCACTCTAGAGGCTCAAGAAGTCAAGACCCAAGATCGGTTTATATGGCAGCTATATCAAAACATGGACCGATATGGCCCATTTACAATACCAACCGACCTACACTAATAAAAAGTATTTGTGCAAAATTTCAAACGGCTAGCTTTACTCCTTCGGAAGTTAGCGTGCTTTCGACAGACAGACGGACGGACGGACGGACAGACAGACGGACGGACATGGCTAGATCGACAAAAAATGTCCTGACGATCAAGAATATATATACTTTATGGGGTCTCAGACGAATATTTCGAGTAGTTACAAACAGAATGACGAAATTAGTATACCCCCCATCCTATGGTGGAGGGTATAAAAACGATATAATATTAATTTTCAAGTTTTTTGCCTGTTTCACATTTTTTGTTTGTTTCTCTTTCGAGACGAGCTCAATGATCGGAGATTTTCTTTTAGCAAATGGATAAGGAAAGCCAGAGGTAGCAACACCCACCATGCGTTTTTGTGTTATGACAGATTTTTTTTGCGACAATTGCACTACTTCCATGGTGCACATTATTCTGTGCATCTGTTGGAAGTTGCATTGATGGCTTCGAACGCTAGACAATGGTTCTTGCTTTTGCATCTTTTTTTATTTTAATTTAATTTCCTATTTGCTAACGGGCCTGACCATCCGTTTCAAATTTTGATCGCTGATTGATTCCTATGTTACTCCATAGATGGCTGCCGAATTATTATTTATATATAAGCCTATAAGCCTTACGTCCTTTCTATTCAAAACCATGGAACGTATCACGGATACCATGAAAAAGAATAGGAAATCCGGCGAACTGTTGAAGTACAAACATCACGCCTTTGTCAAGGTAAGGTCGATGTAGAGTGCCCTGCACGAGGTTGGACATAAAATAGAAGAATCTTTTGATGCTAGGACATACACATTGGCTGTATGCATAGACATCGAGGGGTTTTTAACAATGTGCGGACCGACACTCTGATCCAATCCTCAGAACAGTACCGGGAGGAGCGGGTCCTTAGAGACTGGATAAACCATATGCCAAGCAATATGTGAATACATTATGTGTCTAACTAAATTTCCCAGGAACATTCCGCTAAGGAACAGGGTATACTTCTCTCATATCAGTGAGTGCAGTCCGATTAAAGTTTAAGCTTAATGATAAATTGTGTTTCACATGACTTAAATATAAAAGAGAAAGTGTCACAAGGTACTCCACTGAGGGTCATTTTATCGCCGCCATAAATGATCTACTACGGATGCTGACTGAGGAGGGACATGAACCCATTTTCTACGCAGTCAATGTTATTAAATGGTAAGAAACCGAACTAGCTATGCAGAAGGGTCCAAAGGGTCTTGCAGATGACAGACGACTGGGCTAGACCTTGGGATTTCAATGTAAACCCAGAGAAGACCAAAATCTGCCTGTTCAGAATGAGACGAAGGTGGTCCAATTTGACGCACCAAGTTTCCTGAATAGAACGATTTCGATATCTAACAAGGTCAAATAGTTAGATGTGATCTTGGACAGAATTGGAAGTGTCACATTCAGGAGCATACCGAGAAGGCTCACAGACGTTGGACACTACATTGGCCCGTCTATATAGTGCCCAACGTCTGTAAGCCTTCTCGGTACGCTCCAGAATGTGACACTTCCAATTCTGTCCAAGATCACATCTATGTATTTGACCTTGTTACATATCGAAATCGTTCTCACATTAAAAATAGAGATATTGAGCTGAAACTTTGCACAGATTCTTTTTTTTTTCATAAGCAGGTTAAGTTCGAAGATGGGCTATATCGGACTATATCTTCATAAAGACCGATCCTCCGATTAGGGTCTTAGACCCATGAAAGCCACATTTATTATCCGACTTTGCTGAAACTTGGGACCGTGGGTTGTGTTAGGCCCTTCGACATCCTTCGTAAATTTGGCCCAGATCGGTCCAGATTTGGCTATAGCTGCGATATTGACCGATCCACCGACTTAAGGTCTTAGGCCCATACAAGCCACATTTATTATCCGATTTCGTTGAAATTTGGAACAGTGAGTTGCCTTAGGCGCTTCGACATTTGGCCCTGATCGATTTGGCCCTGATCGGTCCAGATTTGGATATAGCTGCAATATAGACGGATCCACCGATTTAGGGTTTTAGGCCCATAAAAGCCACATTAATTATCCTATTTTGCTGAAATTTGGAACAGTAAGTTGTCTTAGGCCCCTTGACATTCTTCGTAAATTTGGCTCAGATCGGTCCAGATTTGGATATAGCTGCCATATAGATCGATCTCTCGTTTTAATGTTTTGGGCCCATAAAAGGCGCATTTATTGTCCGATGTTGCCGAAATTTGGGACAGTGAGTTGGGTTAGGCCCTTCGACATCTTTCTTCAATTTTGCCCTGATCGGATCAGATTGAGATATAGCTGCCATATAGACCGATCTCTCGTTTTAATGTTTTGGGCCCATAAAAGGCGCATTTATTGTCTAATGTTGCCGGAATTTGGGACAGAGAGTTAAGCTAAGCACCTTGACATACTTCTGCAATATGGCACAGATCGGTCCAGATTTGGATATAGCTGCCATATAGACCGATTTATTGTCTGATGTCGCTGAAATTTGGGACAGTGAGTTGTGTTAGGCCCTTCGACATCCTTCTTCAATTTGAGTCAGATCGGTCTAGATTTGGATATAGCTGCCATATAGACCGATCTCTCGGTTTTAGGTTTTGGGGCCATAAAAGTCGCATTTATTGTCCGATGTCGCCGTAATTTGGGACAGTGAGTTGTGTTAGGCCCTTCGACATCCTTCTTCAATTTGACTCAGATCGCTCCAGATTTAGATATAGATGCCATATTGACCGATCTCTCGATTTAATGTTTTGGGCGCATTATAGGCGCATTCATTGTCTGATGTTGCCGAAATTAGGGACAGAGAGTTGAGTTAAGCCCCTCCACATATTTCTGCAATTTGGTCTAGATCTGGGAATCCAAAGTTTGGCCCGGCTGAACTTAACGCCTTTTTACTTGTTTTATGACTCTTTATAGTCATGATAAGTACGGTCCACCTGTACCCTGTAGATCTATCTCCAATATATTAGAACAAGTTGAAGCATGCTACGTTCGGTCAGGCCGAATCTTGGAAGTCCATCACATCAATTTATTGTACATTTAAATCTTCTGCCAAACCAGCGAAAACTTAAGCTACTATGAACCGAACAAGGAGGAGGAGGAGAGACAGGGTTATATGGGAGGTATATCAGGGTATAAACTGATTTGCACCGTACTTGGCACAGTAGTCGTAGCAGAACACAAAATTTAAGCCAAATCGGAAAAAATTTGCAGTTTATAAGAAGTCAAATCGGGAGATCGGTTTATATGGGAGCTATATCTAAACCAATAAACCCTTTTGCCATCCCCTATGACCTACATCAATAGTTAGTGTTTGTGCAAAGCTTCGAGCTCTAGCTTTCGTGATGTCGACAGACGGACGGACATGGCTAGATAGACTCAGAACATGGAGGCGATCGAGAATATCTATACTTTACGGCGTCTAATATTTCAAGGTGTTATAAACGGAATAACTAGATTAGTATATCCCCAACCTATGGTGATGGGTATAAAAAGTCATGCAAAGAACATGTCAAATACGATCCTTAATGCACTTTTACTTGTTTTTGTTTAAATTCTCGCTACAAGGTAATCTGTTTACAATTAGAGTTTACTTTTAAAGAGATGTTTAAAACTGTTCATCACATATAAAGCGTTTGGCGAAAATAATTAGGTGATTTTTATCATCGCTTATAATTGCTGTCAATAAAAACTCTTAATTTATGGTTCCACTCACAATAAACAGGTTATCCGATAAACTTTTTATTTTTGCAAAAATTGAGAAAAACATGTGACATAAATGTGTGATACCGCTACAAAATTATTGAATTGTTATTCACAGAATCATTTACATTGACAGGCGGCTTAGAAGATGGAAGTATAGATTTTATTGTGTTCTTTGAAGCTATCGTACAAAGCTATAATCCGAAGAGCTTATTTAAATTTTTGTTATAACTTTTTAAAATATTATCTACAATTAAATTTATTGCTCCATAACTGTTATTGTCCTTAAAAACTTGAACAATTCTTTAATTTTGAACTTTTTTTAAACAAATCAAAATGGAATATCGTAAATAAAAATTACATTTTAATGCAGCAGCTCAATTATTAGCAAAACTTCAGTGTTGATTTAAATGTGTTCTGTCCAAAAAATTCTTATTTTAAAGTTATCTTCCATAGGTTTAAAATAATTACAAAAATTATTTGTTCAAGGAAAACAAATCTTTAATTTTTAGAAACACAGCCAGGTTAGACTAGGTTAGGTTGAAAGGAGGGTGCAGATATTAATCTGCCCCATGCCACTATGGACATACACCTAAGCCAGTAATCGGCTAGTTGTGCGCTATGAAAACACAAAAAAGTGACCTCGAAAAAGAAAATCTGTGTTAGGAATTCCGTGCTACTTACAAAATCCTTAATTGTTGTCCATGCCACTCCCCTTAGTTGGTTTATGTATGGTATAGTGTCCCCACCTAGGTTAGGTTAGGTTGAAAAGAGGGTGCAGATATTAATCCGTCCCATGCCACTATGGACATACAAGTAATCGGCTAGTTGTGCTTTCTAAAAACACAAAAAGAAGTAACCTTGAAAAAGAAAATCTATGTTATGAATTCCGTGCTACCTGCAAAATCCGTAATTGTTTTCCATGCTACTCCCCTAGGTTTGTTCATGTCTGGTATTGTGTCCCCTTCTTAGTGCCGGTATCTGTTAGACACTCAGGCCGGGTAATGGCAAAGGAAATGCTCCAACGTCTCATCACCTTCCAGACATGCCCTACTCATGCTATCTCTAGCCGCACCAATTTTGCATAAGTGAGCTTGTTATCCTATGTGTCCCATTATACTGACCTCCTTCTTGCTTCCTTTCAGTAATAGCCTCATCTTCTCACGATCTAGATCCCCCCATAGGATTTTCGCCGTCCTACCGACAGTTTCGCTGTTCCACAATGTTGCATTCGCATTCGTCGCCCACTCCCTTAACTCGGACTGCGTCGACCCGAAAGGCTTCGGGTTAATCAAGTTTATTGACGGCAGTCCTCTGGCCTTCACCGCCAAATCATCTGCCCTTTCATTCCCCCTTACTCAGTTTTGGCCCGGCACCTAAACAATGCGGATTTCGGCATCCTCAGAGAAGACGTTAATCTCCTTTTTACACAGCAAGACTGTATGTGACCCTACCGTCCTGGTTGTTATTGCCCTTATGGCAATTTTAATGTCCCTAAAGGTATTCACATTCGAAGTTTTCGCGTTACCACCATATCACTTCATGCATTCCGTGATCGCCCGGATCTCCGCCTGCAGGACCGTATTATGGTCAAGCAGTCTAAAAGAGATCTCAGTCCCTGGGTTCTAAATGTAGACCCTCAGGCCCAATCTGTCCTCCAGCTTTGATCCATCCGTGTAACATGATCTTCCAGATTATAATACTAGGGTTCCATCAATCCAAGACTGGTCCGCTGGCAGCAGTGCTTTGCATTCGAACTCAAGGTTCATCTCTGGTATCCCATCGGAAACCTCTTCACTTCCTTCCAGGTTTCCTATCGTCGCCTCGATTATACCGCGATGGTATGAGCTCCTGCCATCCTCAAGCCATTCTCCCATCGTCTCATAGCCGCAGTGGCTGCCTTACACTTAATCTGTATGTCAATGGTTCGGATATCTAGAATAGTCTCCAGTGCTCTAGTGGACGTGGTCCTCATCGCTCCGCCTATGCCAAGACAACATGTTCTCTGAACCTGAATTTGGTTCTTATGTTGCACTTTTTCTCCATATCAGTCCACCAAACTACTGAGGGATAAATAGATATTGGTCTAATCCCGCTCCTGTAGAACTAGTGTACTATCCTCGGATTCAGGCCCCGTTTCGAGCCTACGGCCCGTCTACATAGTGCCCAACAACTGTAAGTTTTCTCAGTACGCTACTAAAAGTGACACTTCCAATTAAGTTTCCCAACCAAGGTCACTCCTAAGTATTTGACCTTGTCAGATATCAAAATCATCTTATTGAGGAAACGTGGTGCGTTTAGCTGGCCCACCTTCGCCTTCCTCGTTAATAGGCATATTTTAGTCCTCTCTACGTTAATATTTAGACCTCTGGGTCTAGCTCAGTCATGTGCCATATGCAAACCCCTTTCGGCCCTTCTGCATAGCTGGTTCGGATCCTTACATCTTAGAATAGGTCATTTATGGTGGTCCCCTATACGATTGGCGATAAAATGCCCCCTTGTGGCGTGTGCCACTTTCGCCCTTATATTTATGCCATGGGACACACAATTTATCCAACCGTTCCTTAGCATATGGTTTATCCAGTCTCTAAGGACCGGGTCCTCCCGATACTGGTTTAAGGATTAGATCAGTGTGTCGGTCCGCACATTGTTAAAAGCACCCTCGATGTCAATGCATACCGCCAGGATGTACGTTTTGGCATCGAAGGATTCTTCTATTTTATGCCCAACCTCATGCAGGGCAGTCTCCACCGACCTTCCCTTGACATAGGCATTCTGTTTGTATTTGAGCAGTTCGCTGGATGTCCTACTCTTTATCATGGTGTCCACATTACGTTCCATGGTTTTGAGTAGAAAGGACGTAAGTCTTATAAGTCTGAAGGTCTTTGGTGTCGCATAACTTACCTTGCCGGGCTTGGGTATAAATACCACCCTTGTCTCTTGCCAGGCTTTCGGAATATGTGCAAGTCCTAGGCACGCTGTAAAAATTGTTGCCAGATAAGACGTCAAATAGTCTTCCTCTTTCTGTAGTAACAGCGGAAATATTCCATCAGGTCCGGGTGTCTGAAATGGTTTTGTTGAGTAAGTTGTTAAAATATTCGTACTACCATGTAGCACAATAGACTCCCGTGCCATTCATGATTTGCAAACCCAGGTTCGAATCCCCCAGCCTGTCAAAATGTTCTATATTTTCCTTAATTTTTTTTTTTGTTTTGAAAATTTGGCTAAAAAAATATGCATTTAATATTAAAAAAATTTAAAAGTGGTTTCTAATTTTTTTTTCAATCGATTTTTATTGAGAAACTTATTACTGTGTAGTTATGCTTATTGAATTATTTAATTATCAACAAAGTGATATTGGTAAGCTAGAGGATGAGTGCAAAATTCCAAATTTGAAATCATGAGTTCAAACTTCCGCGTCGGCAAAATTGATAAAATTGTTTTTAGAGTAAAAGTAGAGAGAGTGGTCGAGATAACCCCGAGAGTAGCCAGTAAGTGAACGAAAAGAAGCAGCTCGAAGCGAACTAAAAAACAAGTAATAAGGCGTTAATTTCGGCTGGACCGAACTTTGGATACCCACCACCTCGGCTACATATGTAAAAATTCATAATTTATGGCCCCATAGCAGCTATATCGAAATATCGTCCGACTTGGATCACACTGCAAGTCATTGTTCAGTTTTGTAGATAAAAATATTGGTCTTTCTGGTAGCAATATAAATATATAGTCCTAGTCATGATGAAGAACCACATACTACACGCATGTAGAAAAGCCTAACAGAAGTCACTGTGACAAATTTCAGCGAAATCGGACTATAAATACGCCTTTTATAGACCCAAGACCTAAAATCGAAAGATCGTTCTATTTGTCAGCTATATCCAAATCTAGACCGTTTTGGGCCAAATTGAAGAGCGATGTCGAAGGTACTGACACAACTCCCTGTCCAAAATTTCAGCGAAACCGGACAATAAATACGCCTTTTATGGGCCCAAAAGTTTAAATCGAGAGATCGGTCTATATGGCAGCTATAACCAGATCTGAACCGATCTGAGCCAAATTGCAGAAACGTGTCGAAGGACCTAACACAACTCACTGTCCCCAATTTTTGCAAAATCGGACAATAAATGCGCCTTTTATGGGCCCAAGACCTTAAATCGAGAGATCGGTCTGTATGACAGCTATATCCAAATCTGAATCGATCTGGAAATTTAGAAATTTTAGAAATATATCGAGGACCTTAACTTGACTCACTATCCCAAATTTCGGCGAACTCGTACAGTAAATGAGCCTTTTATGGGCCCAAAACGTTAAATCGACAGCTATATCCAAATCTGAACCGATCTAGGCTAAATTACAGAAAAGTGTCAAACGGTCTAACACAACTCACTGTCCCAAATTTTGGCAAAATCGGACAATAATTGCGCCTTTTATGGGCCCAAGGTCTTAAAGCGAGAGATCGGTCTATATGGCAGTTATATCCAAGTCGGAACCGATAGGGGACAAATTGAAGGAGGACATCGAGTTGCCTAACACAATTCACTTTCCCACTTTAAATCTTCGGATCGGTTCATATGGGGGCTATATCAAGATATAGTATGATATAGCCCATCTTCGAACTTAACCTGCCTATGAAACAAAACAGAATCTGTGCAAAGTTTCAGCTCAATATCTTTATTTTTAAAGATTATAGCGTGATTTTAACAGCCAGACGGACGGACATGGCTAAATCGTCTTAGATTTTTACGACGATCAAGAATATATATACTTTATAGGGTCAGAAAGGTATATTTCGATGTGTATATACCCCATTCTTTGGTGATGGGTATAACGAAAAAAAAGCACCACCACCATACCGAAGAACATGTACTGTGGTGTTTAATGGTTTTGAGTTGTTGCATATGAATAATTTTGTTGTAGTTTTTATTTATTTATTTTTTTTTTTGCTTGCACAGAGTGCCTTTCAACAAAAAATGTTTACAATTTTTGTTTGTTTCTCTTTCGAGATGAGCTGAATGATCGAAGATGCAATTTCCATTTGCATCTTCGATCATTCAGCTCGGCTCGAAAGAGAAACAAACAAAAAAATTAAAAATTTAATGATCTCGCCCTAACAGCCAAAAAAACTGAAAAATTTTTACTTTGCGTCGTCGAGTTTTAAAATAAATTGTTGTAGGAAAATTAACAAATTTTGTCACTATTTTTTCGACCCAAGTTGTTGGTTCTCAAAATTATTTTTATCTGTGTAGTTTCGTCTCTTGTAGGTATCGAATCGGACCACAATTGCATCACGCTATAATATAGACCAATCTTTCCACTCTACAACGGACGCTATAAGAAGGTATAGAATGGACCAAAATAAGTCCATAAAAATATCTTCAACGTGAACATGTACATTGTTTCTTTACTAACATTTTTATTCATACATAATATCAGATTTCATATTTCCCCCACTGTGTTCAACATCCACCACCATCATAAATGTCGCCAACATTAATCATATCATAATTTGAAATTCTAACGTTTTTTGAATTATATGACAATCGTACGTCTGATACGGGCAAACAAACGCCCATATGGCAAATGATTGGCTTTTTGTGTTAACATCATTGTGCAGATGGGATTTGCCCATTTGCGGGTAGATACGGAAGTAAACGCAAAATTCACACGCCACAATAGTCATCAATGCGGTATATTGCCAATTTGGTTTGCCCCATATTTGAAGAGAATAGCTGAAAATAAAACAAACACGAAAATCAAAATCTAAACAGTTTTCAATGACAAGAAGTGAGACATAAAAATAGACTTTTTTTTAGTGACAAGTTTGTCAATAGGTAAATAAATAAATAAAATAAAAATGAAAAATAAACAAATAATTTTACCTACAATTTAAAGTTTTTGCAAAATATTTCAGAAAATATTGTAAGTATACAGAACATAGGGTTTATCACTTGACAGTAATAATTATCCACCAACGATTGCGTTCGATTAGTTCTGTTCATGATGAAGCAAAATATTAATGAATAACTTAAAAATAGTTGAAATGATAATGGACCTATTCTTAATTGGTGCTTTAACTCCAGTTAAAACATCCCAATCGGTGGGCTTTAACTACTCAAGAAGTCAAGTTGAAAAATGTATGATATCTGTGAGAGTTAAACAGGGTGGCTTACACAAACTGTTACCAATTCAAACGTTCACTTTTTTTGTTTGTAAATATGTATACCCACCACCATAGGATGAGGGTATACTAATCTAGTCACTCCGTTTCTAACCCCACGGAATATTCGTCTAAGTTTCAATAAAATATAAATATTCTTGTTCGTCTCGATGTTCTGAGTCGATCTAACTATCCGTCCGTCCTTCTGTCGAAATCACAATAGCGGTCGAAGGCCTGGAGCTAGCCGCTTAAAATTTTGCACAGATACAAAATAATGATGTGAAGGCCACCGTAGCGCAGAGGTTAGCATGTCCGCCTATGACGCTGAACGCCTGGGTTCGAATCCTGGCGAGATCATCAGAAAAAATTTTCAGCGGTGGTTTTCCCCTCCTAATGCTGGCAACATTTGTGAGGTACTTTGCCATGTAAAACTTCTCTCCAAAGAGGTGTCGCACTGCGGCACGCCGTTCGGACTCGGCTATAAAAAGGAGACCCCTTATCATTGAGCTTAAACTTGAATCGGACTGCACTAATTGATATGTGAGAATTTTGCCCCTGTTCCTTAGTGGAATGTTCATGGGCAAAATTTGCAATTTACTAAATAATGATGTAGGCCGTTGGAGATTGCAAATGGGGCATATCGGTTCAGATTTAGATATGGCTCCCATATAAGCCGATCTCCCGATTTGACTTCTTGAGCCCCTGGATGCATCAATTTTCCGATTTGGCTTAAATTTTGCACATAGTGTTCTGTTATGACTTCTAACAACTGTGACAAATAAGGTCCAAATCGGTCTATAATCTGATATAGCTCCCATATAAACCGATCTACCGATTTGACTTCTTGAGCCACTGGAAGCCACAATTTGCATCCGATTTGGCTTACATTTTGTACATAGTGTTCAGATACGACAACTGTGCCGAGTACGGTATATGGCTCCCATATAAGCCGATCCCCGATTTGACTTCTTGAGCCCCTGGAAACCGTCTGATTTGGCTGAAATTTTGCACATAGCGTTCTGTTATGACTTCCAACATCTGTGTCAAGTACGGTCCAAATCGGTCTATAACCTAATATAGCTCCCATATAAACCGATCTCCCGCTTTGACTTCTTGAGCCCCTGGATGCTTCAATTTTCATCCGATTTGGCTTAAATTTTGCACATAGTGTTCTCTTATGACTTCTAACAACTGTGTTGAGTGCGGTCCAAATCGGTCTATAACCTGGTATAGCTCCCATATAAAACGATCTCCCGATTTGATTTCTTGAGCCCCTGGAAGCCGCAATTTTCATCCGAATTGGCTTAAATTTTGCACATAGTGCTCTCTTATGACTTCTAACAACTATTACAAGTAAGGTCCAAATCGGTCTATAACCTGGTATAGCTCCCATATAAACCGATCTCCCGATTTGATTTCTTGAGCCCCCGGAAGCAACAATTGATTGAATTGGCTGAAATTTTGCATGCGATGTTCTGTTTTAACTTTCAACATCCGTGCCAAGTTCGGTCCAAATCGGTCTATAACCTGATATAGCTCCCATATAAAACGATCTCTCGATTATCCTTGTTCGTTTCCTAGAAGCTTTAATTTTGCTGGGTTGACAGAAGTTTGGTATGTAGACTAAGATAATGCCCTTCATTATACCCTACACCACTACTGTGGTACAGGGTATTATAACTTAGTGCATTTGTTTGTAACACCCAGATGGAAGAGAGATAGACCCATTGATACCGATCGACTTAGAATCACTTTCTGATTCGATTTAGCTATGTCCGTCGGTCTGTCTGTCCGTCTGTCTGTCCATGTTAATTTGCATACAAGTACAGGTCGCAGTTTTAATCCGATCGCCTTCAAATTTGATATGGGCATGTTTTCGACCTAGAGACAAATCCTATTGAAATTCGAAAAAATCGGTTCAAATTTGGATATATCTCCCCTCCCATATTTATATTCGTCCGATTTGCAGTAATAATGCAATTTAACGGTCATTTGTTAACCGATTCTGTTGAAATTTGTTAAGAACGATTTTCTCTTGACTCTCGACATTACTGGTAAATTTCATGAAAATCGGTTCAGATTTGGATATAGCTCCCATATATATATTCGTCCGATTTGCAGTAATAATGCAATAAAGTGGTCATTTGTTAACCGATTCTCTTCAAATTTGTTTGAAACGATTTTCTCTTGACTCTCGACATTACTGGTATATTTCACGGAAATCGGTTCAGATTTAGATATAGCTCTCTTAAATATATATCGCCCGATTTTTACTCCTAGAGCCACTGCAAGCGCATTTATTGACCAATCTTCCCAAAATTTCATACAACGCTTTCTTTGACGACTGTGACAGTATCTGAGAAGTTTGCTCGAAATCGGTTCAGATTTAGATATAGCTCCCATATATATGTTCGTCCGATTTGCAGTAATAATGCAATAAAATGGTCTTTTCTTAACCGATTCTCTCGAAATTCGGCAAGAAGGATTTTCTTATGACTCTCGACATTACTGGTAAATTTCATGGAAATCGGTTCAGATTTAGATATAGCTCTTTTATATATATACCGCCCGATTTTTACTCCTAGAGCTACTGCAAGCGCATTTATTGACCAATCTTCCCAAAATTTCATACAACGCTTTCTTCGACGACTGTGACAGTATCTGAGAAGTTTGCTCGAAATCGGTTCAGATTTAGATATAGCTCCCATATATATGTTCGCCCGAATTGCAGTAATAATGCAATGAAATGGTCTTTTCTTAACCGATTCTCTCGAAATTCGCCAGGAAGGATTTTCTTATGACTCTCGACATTACTGGTCAATTTCATGGAAACCGGTTCAGATTTAGACATAGCTCTCTTATATATATATATATATCGCCCGATTTTTACTCCTAGAGCCACTGCAAGCGCATTTATTGACCAATCTTCCCAAAATTTCATACAACGCTTTCTTTGACGACTGTGACAGTATCTGAGAAGTTTGCTCGAAATCGGTTCAGATTTAGATATAGCTCCCATATATATGTTCGTCCGATTTGCAGTAATAATGCAATAAAATGGTCTTTTCTTAACCGATTCTCTCGAAATTCGGCAAGAAGGATTTTCTTATGACTTTCTTTCATGGAAATCGGTTCAGATTTAGATATAGCTCTTTTATATATATACCGCCCGATTTTTACTCCTTGAGCCACTGCAAGTGCATTTATTGACCAATCTTCCCACAACTTCGTACAACGCTTTCATTGACGACTGTGACAGTATCTGAGAAGTTTGCTCGAAATCGGTTCAGATTTAGATATAGCTCCCATATATATGTTCGCCCGATTTGCAGTAATAATGCAATGAAATGGTCTTTTCTTAACCGATTCTCTCGAAATTCGGCAGGAAGGATTTTCTTATGAGTCCCGACATTACTGGTAAATTTCATGGAAATCGGTTCAGATTTAGATATAGCTCTCTTATATATATATATACCGCCCGATTTTTACTCCTAGAGCCACTGCAAGCGCATTTATTGACCAATCTTCCCAGAACTTCGTACAACGCTTTCTTTGACGACTGTGACAGTATCTGAGAAGTTTGCTCGAAATCGGTTCAGATTTAGATATAGCTCCCATATATATGTTCGCCCGATTTGCAGTAATAATGCAATGAAATGGTCTTTTCTTAACCGATTCTCTCGAAATTCGGCAGGAAGGATTTTCTTACGACTCTCGACATTACTGGTGAATTTCATGGAAATCGGTTCAGATTTAGATATAGCTGTCATATATGTATATCGCCGATTTTTACTCCTAGAGCTACTGCAAGCGCATTTATTGACCAATCTTCCCAAAATTTCATACAACGCTTTCTTCGACGACTGTGATAGTATCTGAGAAGTTTGCTCGAAATCGGTTCAGATTTAGATATAGCTCCCATATATATGTTCGTCCGATTTGCAGTAATAATGCAATAAAATGGTCCTTTCTTAACCGATTCTCTCGAAATTCGGCAGGAAGGATTTTCTTTTAACTCTCGACATTACTGGTAAATTTCATGGAAATCGGTTCAGATTTAGACATAGCTCTCTTATATATATATCGCCCGATTTTTACTCCTAGAGCCACTGCAAGCGCATTATTTGACCAATCTTGCCAAAATTTCATACAACGCTTTCTTCGATGACTGTGACAGTATCTGAGAAGTTTGCTCGAAATCGGTTCAGATTTAGATATTACTCCCATATATATATATATATATAGCTGCTATCGCCAGATTTTCACCCCAAGGGCCGCTGCAAGCGCATTATTTGACCAATCTTGCCAAAATTTAGCACCACGCTTTCTTCGGCGTTTACCACATTATCTGAGAAGTTTGCTTGAAATCGGCTCAGAATTAGATATAGCTTCCATATATATGTTCGTCAGATTTTGGGTAATTTGCAAGAATGTTGTCATTTATCAACCCTAGTTTTTACAGTTTGAACATATTTGCTCGCCGAGGTCCATCAAAATTGGTTCAGAATTGCATATAGCTCTCACATTGTACTTAGAGGGTAGGTGTAGGGTATTGAACAGTCGACACCGCCCGTCTTTTGCCCTCCCTTTCTGGTTTCAATTGAGTGTGTATAAATTTTTAGCAGAATCCTTGGTAATGGGTTCCCAAGATTCGGCTCGGCCGAACTTAGCTTGCTTTTACTTGCTATAGCTGAGTCTGAACGACGTGCCGCAGAGCGACACCTCTTTGGAGAGAAGTTCTTACGTGTCTTCGTACCCAGGCGTTTATCGTCCTTGGCGAACATGCTAACCTCTGCATATGCAGACTGGAAGAAAATAAAAGAAAGCTGTGATTCTTAGTGATAGAAATCAGAAATAATGCAGGTTCCCCGATATCAGCAAGTTTCAGGTAGATTTTTGCCTCTACCAGACTATACCAATCCCATTGCAGCCGGTTCTATGCACCAGATGTACACAATGGAACCCTTCATCAGCCAAGGACTGCCGTTTGAGTGCTATGTATGATATGCTGTTCCATTTTTTTGACATGGGAGAGGCACTTCGTAGAGTGTCTGCTCCTGGTTCGTGCTGGGATCATAGAGAACTCCAGACCTTGTTTCTGTTCTGCTTGCCTGAGCCGAAGTCATCATCAAAAAATTTCCGTTAGATGTAGTCGATGCATGAAGTGCTCTGGCTTGACATAGATACAAAATGTAACCATTTTGACTAGGTACGGTACAGGTTGATGTGCCAAATAAGTCAGCAGCAGTGATCCTTCCCTATTTTATTGTACTTAAATGTAAGAATTTCCATAAAATGATTTGCTCAGCCAAGGTGTACCTTTAAATGTGTCACCATCGTTCTAATAAAGACAATTAACCCGCATCTCTGCTTAGGGGAGGGGCTTTGATTCCTCTTCGGAGAACCACCAAGCACACATAAAACCGAATGCTTTCATAACAGGTGCTCTGCTATGACTGCATGGACATGGAACAGTTAGTTGGTCAGTAAACCTAAATGAACTGGTCCTCTGCTTTAGCAGCAAACCAGTTAATGCCGAAGTAGGGTCATAATAATGACGAACGGGCTATGCTCTGCTTATGGTTGGATTGTTGGTAACAATCGTCGTAAAACAAAACAAAATAAAAAAACATTTGGATTTCCGTTCGTTTGCATAGAACATTAACCAAAGTGAATCAGTTGGCATGAAGGTCTTCTGGGTAGGTGGTGTTTTTGGCAAATTTGGAGAAAAAAAAAAAAAAATAAAAATAAACAACACCAAATTCTGGTGCCCATCAGCACCAACATGGCAAACAAAACTAAATTTGGCAAAGTTTGAATAAAACTTTGGCTTAATGAAAATATTCAAAGTAGTTTGACGTCGTCGGTCCAAAGAAGAAGCCAAACAGCGTTACCGGCAAAACGAAAAAAAAAAACAAAGTTGTTTAAAAAGCGATAAATCAAAAAATAATTACTGTGATGAAAATGAAAGTGTTTGCAATCACGTGTGTGTTAATTGTTACTACGGCATTGGTGGCGGGGCAAAATCGCAATAGAACTTCCAAGACGCGCAGTCAAAAGAACAGCGAGAACAACGAGGAGCAAGGTCGCACATTGGGATTTTTACGTCCCATTTTAAGTTTGGGCGCCAGCAGTCTGGGCAGTTTGGGAGCAGGTTTGGGTGGTCTGGGTGGCTTAGGGCTAGGATTTGATCAGCCCTATAGGCCAACTTCAACTGCAACAAGACCACAAGCGGATTACTATGGTGGCGGTGGTGGAGGTTATGGAGGCTATGGCTATCCTTCATATGGTGGGGGCTATGGCGCTGGCTATGGCGGTGGCTATGGCTACAGGCCAACTTATGGTGGTTATGGCGGCTATGGTGGTTACGGTGGTTTCTATCCCCAATACAGCGGCTATGGTTATAGGCCTCAAGTCTATCCTGGAGTGGGGGCATATGGTGGTGCTTATCCTTCCTACAATCAATATCAACGTCCTGGCTATGGTGCCAGCTCTGCGGTAGGTTCACCTGTGGGTGCAGGTGCTGGTGCTGGTGCTGCCACAGCAACACCCTCGCTTGCAGGTCTTAATGGAGCCCAAGCAGCCGAGGTGGCCAATTTGTTGGGACAACTTTTGGGCCAACAATTACGTCCTCTGATAAATGGTGCCCAAGCGGCAGATACACCTGGCATATCGCCCAGTTCTTTGATTGGCGGCTCAAATCCTTACCTCAAGCGACATTAATGTTAAGAAAGTTTGTTGTTTTACTACCAAGTATTATTGTTAACTTAGTTTTAAGTGGATACTAAAATAAAAAGAGAAACAAAAAATGAAAAAAAAAGAAATTGTGTAGAGCAGCAGTAGGTAAAGAACATAATCCACAGGTATAAGTTTAAGTATCAGGGAATGATCTTGGATTTACTTACCCCCAGTGGGTTTTATGAAGTGCAAACTTAACATTATAGAACTTTAATATCTTCTGGTCATCATGGAGGCTAAGTTGATCATGATCAAAGCCAGAAATCAAGGCATAAGTACTGTGTATATGGTCTATATAACCAATGTGGTATACGCATGCTATTGGGTTGCCCAAAAAGTAATTGCGAATTTTTTAAAAGAAAGTAAATGCACTTTTAACAAAATTTAGAATGAACTTTAATCAAATATACTTTTTTAACACTTTTTTCTAAAGCAAGCTTAAAGTAACAGCTGATAACTGACAGAAGAAAGAATGCAATTACAGAGTCACAAGCTGTGAAAAAATTTGTCCACGCCGACTATATGAAAAATCCGCAATTACTTTTTGGGCAACCCAATATAATTTCTGAGTTTTAAGGATAGTTATGTAGAATGTTTATAGCTCAAAACTTAATAACCTAATTGAGAATTTTGTTTTGTTTTTAGTTTTCAGTCGCATATGAGAATAGATATTCCGGTAAGTCTTCTTGTTGACTAAGACTACTTGACTACGCATCCATCACTAAGAATGACAGTGTGTAGTTTTTAAGTTGCGTAAGGTCAGTTTAGTCATTTGTTTCTTAAATGGAATAAGAAATGAGCTCTTTTGATGCTAAGATATTCAAACTTAGAAGTTCCAATGTCGAGGGCCTTTTATAGCACATGGTATAGGCTAACATGGTTCACAACAAAATTTGCCTTTGAAATGGGATCAGACAACAAGCTTTTTTCGTTTTATACCCCAGACCACTAATGTGCTACAGTGATACTGTGTAACTTAGCGAATTTGTTTGGAACTTCTACAAGGAACAGAGTTAGAACTGTTGCAAAGTGACCGCTGCTACCTACGCCCACAGAATTTGTTCAAAACAAAATAAAATTTATTCTACATTTTTACTAATAGGTCCATAACAAGTGAAAGCGTGCTAAATTCGGCAGGGCCGCATCTTATATATCCTCCACTATGGATCGCTACATCAAGTAATCGGATGAGCTACATCAAGTAATTGACCGATATGGATCGTATTTGCCATGGCTGTTAGAAGTCATAAAAAATATCATCTCCAAAATTTCAGGCAAGTCGAATAAAAATTGCTCCCTCCAGTGGCTCAGAGTGTCAAAATGGGAGAACGGTTTATATGGCAGCAATATCAGGTTATCAACTGATTTAGACCATACTTGGCACAATTGTTGAAAGTCATGCCAAAACGATATGTGTAAAATTTCAACGAAGTTTGATTAGAATTCCGCCCTCTAGAAGCTCAAGAAGTCTTATCAAAAGATCGGTTTATATCGCAGCTATATCAGATTATAGACTGACTTAGACCATACTTGGCTCAGTTGTTGAAAGTAGTTTCTCAACGATATGTGCAAAATTTCAGCCAAATTGAAGCTCAAGAAGACAAGACCTAAGATCGGTTTATATGGCAGCTATTGGTTGCCCAAAAAGTAATTGCGGATTTTTTAAAAGAAAGGAAATCCATTTTTAATAAAACTTAGAATGAAAATTAATCAAATATATAATTGCCATTTTGTTCGATAACCTTTTGCCATCTTCCTGGCAAATTTAGTATTCCACGCTCATAGAACTTCTGGCCTTTATCTGCAAAAAGCTGAACCAAGTGCGATTTTATAGCCTCATCATTGCCGAAAGTTTTTCCATTTAAGGAGTTCTGCAAAGATCGAAATAAATGGTAGTCTGACGGTGCAAGGTCAGGGCTATATGGTGGATGCATCAAAAGTTCCCAGCCAAGCTCACTCAGTTTTTGGCGAGTGACCAAAGATGTGTGCGGTCTAGCGTTGTCCTGGTGGAATATGACACCTTTACGATTGACCAATTCTGGTCGCTTCTCCTTGATGGCTGTATTCAATTTGTCCAATTATTGACAGTAAACATCCGAATTAATCGTTTGGTTCCTTGGAAGCAGCTCAAAATATACGACACCCTTCCAATTCCACCAAACAGACAGCATAACCTTTTTTTGGTGGATATCAGCCTTTGAAGTGGTTTGAGCTGGTTCACCATGCTTGGACCATGATCGTTTTCGACTAACGTTGTTGTAAACAATCCATTTTTCATCTCCAGTTAAGATTCGTTTTAAAAACGGATCGAATTCATTGCGTTTAAGGTGCATAAGGTGCACAAGCGTTGATTCTTCGGTTTGTTAAATGAATTTCTTTCAATACATGTGGTACCCAAATATCAAGCTTTTTTTTTCACCAGTCCAAGACTTTTTATGTGATAATGAACGGTTGATTTTGGTATATTTAACTTCTCTTCTATCTCACGCTCAGTTACATGACGATCCAAATCGATTAATGCTTTGATTTGGTCATCATCAACTTCATTTGGCCGACCGAAAAATCCATAATTACTTTTTTAGCAACCCAACATATATAACAAGTAAAAGCGTGCTATGTTCGGCCGGGCCGAATCTTGGAAAGCCACCACCATGGATTCTGCTAAAAAGTTGAAGGGCATAATTTTATTCTACATACCAAACCTTTGTCAAACCAACAAAAAATAAAGCTTCTAGGATCCGAACACGAGCTGTATGACGAGGATAGCATAGTTACACGCATCAAATTACAGCGGCTGCGTTGGCTAGGTCATGTTGTCAGAATGGATGAAGAAGCTCCAGCAACGAAGTCCTTTGAAGAGGAACACGGTGGTACACGCAAACCGGGAAGACCAAAAGCCCGATGGAAAGATCAAGTGTTGGGAGACACCTTGAAATTTGGTGTCAGAGATTTTAGAATGAGCGCAGAAGATCGAGGCGCTTGAAACGCTATTCTACGTTTGGGTGGTGGGACAAATATTCTGTCACAGCCAATTAAAGTAAGTAAGGATCGGAACAAGAATAATCCAGAGACCGAGAAACCGAGAGATCGGTCTATATGGCAGCTATATCCAAATCTGAACCGATCTGTACCATATTGCAGAAGTATGTCGAGGGGCATAACCTAACTCACTGTCACAAATTTCGGTGTCATCGAACAATAAATGCGCCTTTCATGGGCCCAAAACTTTAAATCGAGAGAACGGTCTATGTGGCAGCTATATCCAAATCTGAACCGATCAGGGTCAAATTGAAGAAAAAAGTCGAAGGGTCTAACACAACTCACTCTCCCAAATTTCAGCAAAATCGGATAATAAATGTGACTTTTATGGGCCTAAGACCCTAAATCGGAGGATCGGTCTATATGGCAGCTATATCCAAATCTGGACCGATCTGGGCCAAATTGATGAAGGATGTCGAGGGGCCTAAAACAACTCACTGACCCAAATTTCAGCAAAATCGGATATTAAATGTGGGTTTTATGTGCCTAAGGCCCTAAATCGGAGGATCGGTCTATATGGCAGCTATATCCAAATCTGGACCGATCTGGGCCAAATTGACGAAGGATGTCGAAGGGCCTAACACAACGTACTGTCCCAAATTTCAGCAAAATCGGATAATAAATGTGACTTTTATGTGCCTAAGACCCTAAATCGGAGGATCGGTCTATATGACTGGTATATCCAAATCTGAACCGATCTGGGCCAAATTGAAGAAGGATGTCGAAGGGCCCAATACAACTTACTGTCCCAAATTTCAGCAAAATCGGATTATAAATGTGGCTTTTATGGGCCTAAGACCCTAAATCGGCGGATCGGACTATATGGCAGCTATATCCAAATCTGAACCGATCTGGGCCAAATTGAAGAAGGATGTCGAAGGGCCCAATACAACTTACTGTCCCAAATTTCAGCAAAATCGGATTATAAATGTGGCTTTTATGGGCCTAAGACCCTAAATCGGCGGATCGGACTATATGGGGGCTATATCAAGATATAGCCTATCTTCGTACTTAACCTGCTTATGGACAAAAAAAGAATCTGTGCAAAATTTCAGCTCAATACCCCTACTTTTAAAGACTGTAGCGTGATTTCAACAGACAGACGGACGGACATGGCTAGATCGTCTTAGATTTTTACGCGGATCAAGAATATATATACTTTATAGGGTCGGAAATGCATATTTCGATGTGTTGCAAACGGAATGACAAAATGAATATACCCCCATCCTTCGGTGGTGGGTAAAATTACGACTTCTAGGGGGCCTTATCAGGCTATAAACCGATTTAAACCGTACTTCGCACAGTTGTTGAAAGTCATAACAGAACACTACATGCAAAATTTCATCCAAATCGGACAAAAATTGCGGCTTTTATGGACTCAAGAAGACAAATCGGGAAATCGAAAGTCAAATTTATATGGGCTATAGCTGTATCAGGTTATAAACCGATTTGGATCGTACTTTGCACAGTTGTTGGAAGTTTTAAAAGAACACCGCTTGCCAAATTTCAGCCAAATCGGACAAAAATTGCAGGGGCAAAAGTTCCAGGGGCTCAAGGAGACTAATCGGGAGATCGAGAGATCGGTTTATATGGGAGCTATTTTAAGTTATAGACTGTTTAAGACCGTACTCGGCACAGTTGGTGGAAGTCATAGCAGAACTTTACATGCAATGTTTCAGTAAAATCGAAAAAAATGCGATCCGCAACATTGGTGTGCTTTACCATAGAGGAGTTAGGGGGGACAAAAGCGGAGACTACTTGGACGTAAGGGCCAGAGGACTGTCACCGATAAACTTAATGAATACGAAGCCTTTTTTGGCCACTCAATCTGCGTTAAGGGCCTGAGTGACGTGCGCGCATATATCTGTTGTTGTGGTTTTTTTCAGCCACATTGGTATATGGAGGTGGCGATCCTAGTCAAGCTCTTATAGATGAGCGTATTCGTTCCAGTCCATATGATCGATCGGCGCGGGAACATAATGGCCATTAGTTATTTAAAGGCGCCAATAACCCGCCTTGCCACATCGAGCATCATAGCCACTCAGTATTTGAGCAAGAGTCGTGCCCGCCAGGCATCCCACTGAGTTTCTCTGCTTGATACCGCACTGCTGCAGTTGCAGCGACTCCAAGTGGAGCATTCCACTATGCGCAACCTTTAGACGCACCCAGTAGCTCCCAGCTACACTGCTCGTGATAACAAAGAACTTTACACTGATTGGAGCTCAAAGTTTGGTGCTATGGTTAGATCCGGAACATTACTGCAATAAAATAAAAATCAGATCACTTAAGTATTCGGCATTATTACGGGACTAAGGGCGGCATAGGCGCGGAAAGTGGCTGTATATGTAGGTCATGTGGGCAAGATGATGAGACGTTGGATCATTTTCTTCTTATATATAAAATTCAATTTGTGTTTGTTTGTCGGTTTGTTTGTTTGTTCCGCATAGACTCAAAAACATCTGAACCGATTACCTTGAAATTTTCACAGATTGTAGGCTATATAATTTTTGATATTGGGAGGGGAGCGGACCCTCCCCCTTACCCAAAAGTACTACCCATAAATAAAAGTGGACCGATCGGGACAAAATGGCATTCAAACGAAAGTATTTAAGGGTAGAAAACGAATTTCATAATAAAAGTTGGGTCTAAGTACTTGGTGGCCGTCCCAGCCCCAAAACCCCTTAAAATAGGTTTATTTGACGATCATGACAATATGGGACTCAAATGAAAGGTATTCGGGAGTAGATAACGAATATGGCCAGGAAGTAGGAATAGGCTTTACAATTTATTGATATCAGAAGGGGCGGACCCTCCACCGTTACCCCAAAATCAAAAGTGGACCGATAAGGACAATATGGGTATCAAATGAAAAGTAGATAACGAATCTGGCATACAAATTCATGTCGAAGTATAGAGGGTCACTCCACACCCATAAAAACGCCCAAAATGGGCACATTAGCCCATCACGGATATATGGGACTCGGTTTGTTTGTTCCGTATAGAATGAAAAACGGGAGAACCGATTTTCTCGAAATTTTCGCTTATTGTGTAGGTTGGTCTGGAAGGAAACATAGGCTATATAATTTTTCGGTATCGGAAGGGGGACGGACCCTCCCCCTTATGCCAAAAACACAACCCAAAATCAAAAAGTGGACCGATCGGGACAATATAGGTATCAAATGGAAGGTATTGAAGAGTAGAATACGAATATGGTATTAAAATTTCAGTCTAAGTACTCATCGGGCCACCCCATCCCCAAATTTCAATATGGGGCTCAAATGAAAGGTATCCGGGAGTAGATTTCGAATCTGGCATACAAAATCAAATCAAGGTATAGGGGGTCACGCCTACCCTCAAAAACGCCTTTAGACCCATAATGACTATATGACACCTGGCTGAACCGATTTTCTTAAAGTTTTTATAGATTGTGTACGTTTGTCTGGAAGGAAACATAGGCTATATAATTTTTAGATATCGGTTGAAGGCGGACCTTCCCCCTTACACCAAAAATGCCACCCATATCCAAAAGTGGTCCCATGGGCACACTAAGGGTATCAAATGAAAGGTATTGGAGACCAGAAACTGAATACGGTATTAAAATTTGGGTCCAAGTACCCAGCGGGCACCTCCAACCCCGAAACTTCTCTAAACAGATATATTCGAAGTTCATGTCAATATGGGACTCAAAAGAAAAGTATTAGGCAGTAGATTACAAATATGGCATAAAACATTAGGTCCAAGTAATAGGAGGTCGCCCACCCTCAAATACCCCCAAATGGGCATAATAGCCGACCATGGCTATATGGGATTCAAATGAAAGGTATTTGGGAGTAGATTACGAATATGACATTAAAATTTGCGTTCAAGTCTAGGTGGCGCTTTTCCTCCTAAAGATACGTCAAATGGGTTATTTGACCCATTAAGACAATATGGGACTCAAATAAATGGGTATTTGAGAGTAGAAAACTAATTTCATATCCAATTGTGGAACCAAGAGTTTTGGGGTACGCACTAAGGCACCCCCTAAACTGAACTTCATTTCCGTTGGGAATAAAGAACGAATTTGATATCCATATTTGAGTCGAAATGTCTGAGATGCCATCCCTACCCTAATGAGAACATTACCCTAAGGAAGAACCAAGAATGAGCAAATTCTCACACATCAATGAGTTTTTCCGATTCAAATTTAAACTCAATGATAAAGGACCTTTTTTTATAGCCAAGTCCCGAACGGCGTCCCGCAGTGCGACACCTTTTTGGGGAAAATTGTTTAAATGGCCATGCATGGCATTGTACCTCACAAATGTCGCCAACATTAAGAAGGTACAACCTCCGCTTTGTTCGATGTTCTCTCCAGAATTCGAAACGCGTTCAGCGTCATAGGCTACAATGGCACGAATTCGATAGCCGCATTCAGGGCGAAGTGTCCCCACCCTAAAAAGATATTAGATAGTTAAAGAAGGCTCAGCGGAGCGGGCCCGGTTCGGCTAGTTTTCTATAATATTGGCCGATTTTCCTGGCTAACTGACTCCTGCACTTAGGTGGGGACACAAATCTTAAACGAACTTAGGCGCGTGGAATACGGCAAATGTTTTTTTGTGCTTCTAACTAACAACTTTTGATAAAAATTACTGTACCATTATTCCTGATAGAACCGATTAGAACAACGATATCCCTGGTAACAGAAGTTACATAGACTTCTATATGGATGGTGCCAAACTAAACGCCCAGGTGGGCTTTGCGGTGTACTCTAAAGATCTAGAACTGGTCATATCGAAAAGAATACCAGACCACTGCAGTGAGTATCAAGCGGAGATCCTTGCAATTAAGGAAGAGGTGGAATAGCTAAGATATAATGTCGTTACACTAATTGGCATAAATATCTTCTCAGACAGCCAGGCAGCCATTAAATCTCTGGAGAACGTTTTTTTTTTTTAACACAAAAACCACCCTCGACTGTCGCAGATCTCTCAACGTGATGGCTGAACAGTTCAAAATTCAACTGTTCTGGGTGCCGGACCACAGAGATATCCCAGGGAACTGTAAAGCGGATAAGCTTGCGAGACTAGGAACTACTCTACACATTCCAGGGACACTGGAATCTGTGGGTATGCCCCTATTTGGCGTAATCTAGACTTGAAGAGGTCTACTGATTTGCTTTAATTGGCTAGAACAGAAGTCTTAGTCATAGTATCCGTCATGACAGGTCACTGTCTAATCGGAAAACATGCTGATAGAGTGAAGGTTGCCAGTAACGACTTTTGCAGAAGCTGTGAGGACATCGAAGTAGAAGAGACTATAGAACACCTTATGAGTGTGTATCCAGCACTAGCAGTCAGAAGGAGTTCCACTTTAGGTTCTTCTTTGAGAACATGTCTGATTTAGCGGATGTGAACATTCGCAAGTTATTGGGCTTTTTAAAGCGATCTGGATGGTTCAACGATAGGAACTAGAAGGCATCTTCCTTCTTCTGTTCCTGTGGTATCACATTGAACGAAAACGTCTTAGTTAGTCTGATGCCAGACTCCCACTTAAACCTTACCTAACCTAAGTTACTAATTTCTCTGTGTGTACAGATATTTGGGACCTTTAAATGACATTTAAGCGCGCCCTTTGTTTATTAACTTAATTTCACTAAAATTTAAAGCTCAACTCTCTATATACAACAAGATTAAACGTGACCGACTCTTAATTTATTTTCTTTCCTATTTTTGCACATCATGAAATTCTAAAACTTTGTGCAAATATCTCTTGCCTTATTTGCTCAAAAAATTTGATTCACATGATTATCTGGAATTCAATGCTTGGCTTCATTTATGTTGTTTACACCGGGATTGACCGTGACGACAAGCCCTCTCGGGATGCCATTTGTGCGTCAGCAAAGACATAGCCAAAAAAAAAACTTAAACTAGACTTCCAGTATTGGATGCCATTCCCGAACATTATTTGGGGAATATAAATACAATTCCCATCTAAGTTGACAGCATCAGTTAACACCTACATTTCACTTAAATCAAATACTTTCTTCAAGTACAAGAAACAGACTGAAAATGCGTGTTCTAGCACTACTGTCGTTTGTTGCCTTCATTTTGGCAGCAACTGCCTTGCCTGTTGAGAAGGATGCAAAGGATGACCAGAATGCCAGAGATGTCCAGCAGCCCATTGCATTGTTGGATTTGGCTGATCTTGGTGAAGGTCATACCAATGGCACTCAGCGCCAAGCTCGATTCATATTTCATGCTGTACCATGGGGCTGGGGAGGCTATGGCGGCGGTTATAGAACATGGGGATGGAATTATTACCACAGATGGGGTTCCTGGTATGGATTCTAATAACTATGAACTGTGGTCTTAAGATTAGTTCTTGTGTAAAAATAAAAAATAAATAAATTAAATAAATTGAAAAAATTTTCCAATGTTTGGTTATTGTTGTTGTTGTTGTAGCAGTGTGGTGTCGTCTTACTTTCGCCTGCTTGATTCTGTTGAGTATCCAGAACCAGGGAATCCCTGGTTACAATCGGGACACACATCCCGCACGTTAGCATCAATCCTTGCTCTGTAGAAGTTGAGACGTCCGCATCTGCCGTATCATTATTGAGCCAGAACTACTCTGGTTTGACAGGATAGGTCAAATTCTTCAGGTGCAATGCTATGCGGTCGTTTTCCAAAGACCACATTCACACAGTAGCTATTCACCGCATCTGCTACTCTGTCTGCATGTATGTTATCTAGACCCGTTTGATATGCCGCTTGATCTAAAGGTTCTCCTTGTAACGCTGGACCTCACGCTCTAGATCAAAAGGTATTGCTTAGACAGCATGTAGTTATGTCTTCGCACTGGTAGGATCCTTGTCTCCTGATGGAGGTGGTCCACATGAGAACTGAGGAGACAGCCCGTCGCAGTTCGGAGGGCAGCATTCTGACAGATCTGAATATTATTCCACTTCGTGTCACATAGCTGACGTGACCACACAGGTGCTGCATAACTTACCACAGACCTTCCAATTGCTTTGTACGTGGTCAACAAGGTTTCTTTGTCTGCACCCCAAGTGCTGCCGGCAAGTGACTTGAGGACCTTGTTTCTACTTTTGACTTTATCGCAAATTGGTGTGGCATGTGGAGAGAATGTATAAGAACCGTCAAATGTGACGCCAAGTATTTTGGGACACTTGATGGGCGGAATCATTTCTCTATCGACCATCACAGTCAGCTCGGTATTCACCTTACGCGTATTTGTTGTGAACAATGTGGCTAAAGATTTGGTGGCAGATATCTTCAGATTTCTTGCAGCGAAATATGAGACAAGTACGTTGAGGTAGACGTTCAACCTATCGCAGATGTCAACTATGGGTGAGGGGCCTGATTCCATGATTGTATAATCGTCCGCATGTGCTACGATCTCTATGCCGTCTCGAAGGGGTATAATGGAGGATAGGTAGAGGTCAAACAGTGTTGGAGATATCACCCCGCCTCGGTAAACTCCCTGTTAAACTCTACGGTGTTTCGATTTCTTATCCCTAAATTCCAAAAATGACTGTTGACCACATAGTTAATTCGCCATCCAGGGTTTCAGGCCTGGCTGCAGGGAGGGATTGGTGATGTCCTCAACTAGCTTGACATGGCTGAACATCTCGAATGCTTTCGGTAGGTCCAATGCTACAGGGACCGTCCTACAACATGGACTGGGCTGATTGAAGCCACTGCAATGTGGTAAATGCGGCAAATGGCATGCAGAGCTGTTGTTGTGCTATGCAGTCTTCGAAATTCATGCTGATGCTTGGCAAATGAAAATTCTCCAACAAGATTCGGGAGGAGTAGTCCCTCAATTGTCTTGGCTACTGGCGAGAGAAGGGAGATCGGCCTGTACGATTCCGCCTTATTCGGGTCCTTTCCAAGCTTCAGTAGCGGGGTCACTCTGCCCGTTTAGACCGTATCGAATGCTTTCGATAGATCCAGTGCGACGAGGACCGTCCTATGACAAGGCCTGGGCTGATTGACGCCACGGCGAGCGACAAATGGCATGCAAAGCAATTGTTGTGCTAGGCAGTCTTCGAAATCCATGCTGATGCTCGGCTAATGAAAATTCTCCAACGAGGCTCAGGGGAAATAGTCTCTGAAGTGTCTTGGCTACTGGCGAGAGAAGGAAGATCAGACTGTACGATTCCCTCTTACTCGGGTTCTATTCAGGCTTCAGTAGCGGGATCACGCTGCCTATCTTCCAGACATCAGGTACTATAAGAGTGTTCGAAGACAGGTTGAGAATAGTTGTAAGGTCTCAACTCCAGGTAGATCCAGATTCTTAAGCATTATTTTAGAGATATCATATGGGTCCCAACACCCTGACATGACTTGACGCCACGGATGACATTCGTAACTTCGTCCACGGTAATTTGTAATGGCAGTCCATCGGCTCGGAGACCACGGATACAGTAAATGGATCTCCTCCTTGCCCTGTCACTCTCGGGATGCACAATAAATTGACGGATCAGTCATAGTTACTTCGCCAAAAGTGATCGAGGTCTTGTCATCCCGTCCACCGGGGTTCGAGAGTGGCTTACTGTTAAGTCACAAGTTAAGACTACAGCTTGCCTAAACAATGCTGCAAGTGTTCCTGCCACAAATTCCGCTTATGTTCGTTGACGACCCTGTTAATATCCACATTCAGCTCGCTAATTTTGGGGTTAGTGGGGTCCGCACAACTAATCCCATCATGCTCGTCTGCGAGTACCACTGCTTATGCCGGGAAATTGGGGTATTCGTTAATGATGTCTCGCAATTTCCTCTTGGCAACTAGCACGAGGGGGGTGTCATTTCACTGAAGCGACGATTGGTGTTCTCTCTGAAGCCGATCCAATCGGCCTTCTTTTGATTGATAAACGTCCGGCTAACAGAGTCTATGATGTCGGGAGGTCGGTCGATGGTGAGAATTATGGGGAGGTGGTCCGGTCCCAAAGATACAATCAGGCCAACGATCCAATCGGCCTTCTTTTGATTGAGTCTATGAAGTCGTCTCAGAGTCCATGAAATCGGATGGTAGATCGATGGTGAGAATTATAGGGAGGTGGTCTGATCCCAAAGAAATGACGGGTTGCCTCAGATACGTCACTCAGAAGATCAGGGGGATGCAATGGAAATATCTGGCGAACTGCTGCACCTCCTCGTAATCCTAGTGGGGGCATCCTCATTCACCGTACAATCCTTCAATCTGCGCTGCCAAAGCTATGCTTGTCGTTACCTAGGGGAGAATGCCATGAAACGTGATACTCATTAAAGGCCCGTAGAACCAAACGATTATGGCCAGACAATAGCTCACTTATGTCGGGCTTGTAAGCTTGACCATTAACTGGGGCGCAACTACCGACTACCTAGGCAGTACCGGACTTGATTGCATTGATGACATAGTCCGGCAACGAGGACACAGAAGGCGAAGACGACGACGTTGTGACCCATTGCTGTCTATGTTCACGCAGCATCTGCAACATATTTATTACGACGGCCACGTGGGCTTTGGAGTGTACTCTAAAGATCTAGAACTGGTCATATCGGAAAGGTTATCCGACAACTGCAATGTGTATCAAGCGGAGACTTGCAATTAACGAAGTGTTGGAATGGCTAAGATATAATGTCATAACGACGATTGGCATAAATATCTTCTCAGACAGCCAGGCAGCCTCTAGCGACATGTAAGCTAAGTTTTCAGGACCAGGCCCGAAGGACAACGAATGATAGATGATCACATAGAGGGAGCTGTGTACGTTCCAAAACTATGTGGCCTAATCTAGACTTTAAGAGGTCTGCCGCTTTGCTGTCAGTGGCTAGAACAGAAGTCTCAGTAATTGTGTTGTGTCTAATCGGATAACATGCAGACAGATTGAAGGTTGCCAGCAATGACTTCCGCAGAAGCTGCGAGGACTTCGAAGAAGAGACTAAAGAACACCTTCTGTGTGTGTGTCCCGCAGTAGCAGTCAGAAGGAGTTCCAATTTAGGTCCTCATTTCTTTGAGAACCTTTCTGTTTTAGCAGATGTGAACCTTCGCAAGTTACTGGGCTTTTTAAAGCGACCATGATGGTTCAAAGGTAGGAACTAGAAGGCATCTTCCTTCTTCTGTTCCTGTGGAATCACAATGGACGAAAACGTCTAAGTCTGTCTGATGGCAGATTGCCACTTAAACCTAACTTAACCTGAATAAAAATTTAGTGAAATCGTATAATAAAAGCTCCTTTTCTGGGTCGAAGACCTTAAATATGACAGCTATATCGAAACATGGACCCCCTTAGGAAGTATTAAGCAATAATATCAAGGAGTTTACTTTAACTCACTGTGCCATATTTCAGCCAAATCGGACGATAAATGATGCTTTTATAGGCCTTATACCTCAAATCGGAAGATCGGGCTATTTAGGAGCTATATCAAGATATACTCCAATATATCCTATCTACGAGCGTTATATGTCTAAGTACAAATTAAGTTTCAGCTGAATGTCTTCATTATCCCACCATCCTTTAGAACTTTAAATATATTCGTATATACTCGTTCCTCTACTTGTAATGCAAACAAACAATTTCCTTAAAGTAATATTTCTTTTTTTGTTTTCTATTTTCAGGTAAGTTTTAAAATTGACAAGAAAATATGAATTATTTTATTATGTAAGTATGTGTTTTAAAATGCAAATATTTATAACCCATATATGTTTGTGGCCCCCTTTTTAAATGATCCAAATTTGAAAATTATTTATATACGCATTGAACTTTAACTTTCATTAGAATCCCATATTGTTTCGTTTAGGGCATAATTTTGGGATGGAGTAACTTCGCGGGATTTTTTATATAATTTGCGCATTCTGCTCTGAAATTCCTTTCGTTTGAGTCCCATCTTGTCCCGTTCGGTATACATATCCAAATAGTGCATCATTTTGGGGTTGGCAGCATATGCAGTTTTCATTGTGTCTTTATCTTTTCATCTCAAGGCTTGAAGAAGTTCTTTCTTAATTTTTGTTATCCCACGATTTGCATTCACCAACGACTTTATTTTACCCATATTGGCTTCAAGCGGCTTACTAAGATATGATGCATCCTCAAGATCGAAGTTGCTAAAAAGAAAATTTGGCAACCAAGTTTGGCATTCGGGCAAGATAGCTATGTTTTGCTTAAACCATTAAAAATATTCGAACGTGCTATCCATAGCGCAGAGGTTAGCATGTCCGCCTATGATACTGAACGCCTGGGTTCGAATCCTGGTGTGAAATCAAAAAAAATTTCAGCGATTTTTATCCCCTCCTAATGCTGGCAACATTTGTGAGGTACTATTCCATGTAAAACGGCTCTCCAAAGAGGTGTCGCACTGCGGCACGCCATTCGGCTATAAAAAGGAGTGCCCTTATCATTGAGCTCAAACATGAATCGGATTGCACTCATTGATATGAGAGAAGTTTGCCCCTGTTCCTTAGTGGAATGTTCATGAGCAAAATTTGCAATTTTGCTTTCTTCGATCTTTCATTCCATCTTTCGATCCTAATTCTTCGTTTTTCCATATTTGATGTCTCATCTGCGATCTTACATCTTCGATCTGGCATATTCGATTTTCGATTTCCCATCTTAAATTTTCCTATTTCTTCCATCTACCATCTTTGACCCAACATCTTCGATCTGGCATCTGTGATCTTTTATCTTGTATCTTCCATCTTGGATCTTCCATCTAAGATCTTCCATCTTCGATCTGTCATTTTCGATCTACCATTTTTGATCTTCGATTTTCCATCTTCGATCTTCCACTATCGTTCTTCCATCATCGATTTCGCATCTCCGATCTGCCATACTCGATATTTCTTCTTGGAATTTCCAGCTTCAATTATCCATCTTAGATCTTCCATTTTCGATCTGTAATTTCCATTATGGATTTTCCATCTTTGATTTTATATCTCGATCTTCCGTTTTAGATTTTTCGTCCTCGATGCTCCATTTCCGATCAACGGTCTTCCATCTGCGGTCTTCGATTTTCCATCGATTCATATTCGATTTATCATATACAATTTTCCATCCATCCATCATCGACCAATTTTTAATTTTCGATCTTCCGTCTTCAATATTCAATCTCCCACATTTCCTCTTCTATTATCCATCTTCAATTTTTCATCTTTGATTATCCATCTTCGATTTTCGATTTTCCATCTTCAATTTTCCATCCTCGATTTTACATCCTCGATTTTACATCTTCGATCTTCCATCTTCGATCTTCCATCTTCGATTTTACATCTTCAATCTTTCATCTTCGATCTTCCATCTTCGATTTTCCATCTTCGATCTTCCATTTTCGATTTTCCATCTTTGATTTTCCATCTTCCATTTTCGATTTTCCATCATCAATTTTCTGTCTTCGATCTTCCATTTTCGAATTTCCATTTTCCATCTTCGAACTACCATTTTCGATTTTCCATCTTCAACTTTCCATCATGGGTCTTCCATCTTCGTTCTTTCGTCTTCGATATTCCATCTTTGATGCTCCATTTTCGATTTACCAGCTACGATTTTCCATCTTCGATCTTCCATCTTCGATCTTGCATCTACGATCTTTACGATCTTCCATCTTCGATCTTCCATCTTTGATCTTCCATCTTCGATCTTCCATCTTCGATCTTCCATCTTCGATCTTCCATCTACGACTTTCATCTTCGATCTTCGATCTTCCATCTTCGATCTTCCATCTTCGGTTTTCCATCTTCGATCTTCCATCTTCGATCTTCCATCTTCAATCTTCCGTCTTCGATCTTCGATCTTCCATCTTCGATTTTCCATCTTCCGTCTTCGATTTTCCATCTTCCATTTTCGATTTTCCATCTTCGAATTTCCATCTTCGATCTTTCATCATCGATCTTCCATCTTCCATCTTCGATTTTCCATCTTCGATCTTCCACCTTCGATATTCCATCTTCGATCTTCCGTCTTCGATCTTCCATCTTCGATCTTTCTGTAGTTTGACCTAGATCGGTCCAGATTTGGATATAGCTGCCATATAGACCGATCTCTTGATTTAAGGGTTTGGGCCCACAAACGGCGCTCTTATTGTCCGATATCGCCGAAACTTAGGACAGTGAATTGTGTTAGGCCCTTCAATATTCCTCTTCAATTTGGCCTCGATCGGTTCAGATTTGGATATAGCTGCCATATAGACCGATATCTCGAATTAAAGTATTGGCCCCAGTAAAAACGCATTTATAATCCGATTTCGCTCAAATTTGACACAGTGATTTATGTTAGGCTTTTCGACATCCGTGTCGTATGTGGTTCAGATCGGTCTATATTTGATTATAGGTACCAAACAGACCAATATTTTATTCTATATAATTGAACTATAACTTGTAATTATAAGACCACTCAATGTCCGTGCCGAATTTTGTCTATATCGGACCATATTTCGGTACAGCTGCTATGGCATAAATTATGCATTTTTCACCGGATTATGACGAAAAGTGGTTTACATATATACCCTAAGTAGTGTGTATTCTAAGTTCGGCCCTACCAAACTTAAGGCCTTTTTAATTGTTCATCTTCAATTTTCTATCTTCGATGTTCAATTTGCGACCTGCCATTTTCGTTTTTCCTTTTTCAATTTTCTATCATTAACTTTAAATTTTCCATCTTCGATCTTTCGTCTTTGATTTTCCATTTTCGATGCTTCATTATCGATCTACGATTTTCCATTTTCGATTTTGCATCTTTGATACTCCATTTTCGATCTACCATCTTCGATTTTCCATTTTCTACTTTCGATCTGCCATCTTTGATTTTTTATCTTCGATTTCCCATCATTGATCTTCGATTTTCCTTTTTCGATCTTCCCTCTTCGATTTTCCATCTTCGCTCTTCGATCTTTCATCTTCGATTTACTTTTTCAATCTTCGATTTTTCATCTTCGATCTTCCATCTCCGATTTTCCATCTTCGACCTTCGCCTTTGATCTACAATTGTCCATTTTCGATCTTTCATTTTTACCAGACTTTTTCTTCTTCCAACCTTAAATCTCCATCGGTCTGCAAATGCGTTTGCTGGCTTTCTTAATCACAAATTTTTGGACAAATTCGTGTTTTTGGTTTACCAAAAAAAACCTTTTGTAGAGTTTTTGAATTTAGATTTTGTCTGCATGCAATGATAATGAAACAGAAGCAGTTATATAATTTTTTTCTGACTCCATGTCAAAGACCTTAAAACACCCATAAACAAAAAGACTAAATAAAAAATGGAGAATATTTCAATAATAATGACTATGAAACACAAAATATGTTAATTCTAAAAATTTCCATATAAATTAAAACATTTGAATTGAAAGATTCGCAAGCCCACATATATCTCTCATATAAGGCAATCTCTAGAGGTGACCAACACGCGACGTTCTCAATCTCATATCTTTTGCCAATTTAGAACATTTTGCAGATGATAGTCAAATGTCTATAAAAATTGTGGGTCACTAAAACACTGAAGATAGTTTTATGGTGTCACTTCGAAGAACAGCATCAAACGTACAACAATTCGTCAAAGTGGAAATAATTTGCATCAAAACAAGAAATCGAATCTTATTTTAAAGAAAATGAAGTTAAATGAAGGTGTATTTCTAACAATTTGCTGTTTGGTGTTGGCGAACGCTCAAAATTACAATGCTGGCAAAAGACAAAGAAGCCGCTCAAGTGGTAGCAGAGCCAGCGAAGGTCGTACTTTGGGTCTAATAGGTCCTCTACTAAGTTTTGGAGCTAGTAGTCTGGGAGGTCTGGGTGGTGCACTGGGAAGTCTGGGAGGCCTAGGTGGTCTTTTGGGCTACGATCCGCCCATTACTGGTTACCGACGTCGCATAGTGGCTGACCCCTTTTACGGTGCCTATGACACATATGGAGGATTTGGTGGTTATGGTCCTGTGGTTCCTCTACAATCGCCTTTGGCCTATGGTTACAGACCCCTGGTACAACCACTAAGTTATGGTGGCTTCGGTGGCTATCCTTTGGCAAATTTTCCAAATCGAGTTTATGGTGGTGCACTGCCTGCAACTTCCTCTTTAAGTACGGGTGCAGGTATTGCAGCTGGCAGTGTGGCTGCCACTGCTTCACCGGGCACATCTGCGGCTCCACCTGCTTCTAGTCTCAGTGGTCTTCCGCCTACGGAAGTAGCCAATCTCTTGGGTCAACTTTTAGGTCAACAACTACGACCTTTGGTTAATGGAGCTACCGCAGCCGATGAGCCAGCGGCAAGTGAGCCAGCGGCAAGCGAACCAGCGTCAAGCGAACCAGCGGCAAGTGATGCAAGACGTAGAGCAGCGAGTAGAAAAAATTCGAAACGCTTATATTATTATAGTAAATAATTGTAATTAAATTTGTTAGATTAAATTGTTGTTGTTATGTTTAGTTCTAAATTGTTGCAATTATGAAAAATGAAACGAAAAAAAAAATTATAATAGGAAATTTTCATGAAAAATGGATGAAAAATGTTCTAGATCGCATCATATTCGATCTCCCGGATTAAGGTCTTGGTTCCATTAGTTGATATTTAGAACAGTGAATAATCGTAGATCAATAAACATTCTTGTTGAAAATGCTTCAGATCAGACCATATCCAGATATATCTGCCATATAATCAATCTTCCAATGTAAGACTTGAGCCTATTAACCCATTAACGGCAAATGGCTGAAACAATACCCAAGAATAGAGCTGTCTTAGAAAAATTCTAACTAGAGTTAGGAAACCGATGGATGGAATCAATGGACTGTCATCAGTATACTCCGGTGTCCTTCCGGAATTTCCTGGGTCTCCTCCAGTCTGTGACGATACAAGCTGGTATTAGGACCGATACAGACTAATTGCCTTTGGGGATCAACTCTCAATTGAAATGTATCGTTGTACGCTAAAAAAGATTGATGAGATGCGGCCAGGTGCAGCACAAGATTTAGTCAAGAAGGAAGATATTCCGTCTCGACCAATGGCGCATGCTTGGATACCAAGGATTCCCTCAGATCCTGAATCCATACTTGGAAGACTAAAGGAATGTAATCCCAATCTTTCAACCACCAACTGGAAGATTGGTAAATTGGAAGAGGCTTGGTGAGATCCGGCCAGGTGCAGCACTTGATTTAGTGAAAAAGGACGAACTACCGTCTCGACCAAAGGCGCATGCTTAGATACCAAGGATTCCCTCAGATCCTGAATCCATACTTGGAAGTCTAAGGGAATGCAATTCCAATCTTTCAACCACCGACTGGAAGATTGGTGGATTGGATGAGGCCGATGGTGTCCGGAGACATGCAGTATTCGTACTAAACTCCGCCTGTCTCGCAGACCTTAACAAGTCTGAAGGGGTTGTATCCTACGGATTAAACAAGTTGAAACTGAAAGTTTATACAAGCGGTGGGGTTGGGGAATCAGGGGACGACTCAGCAGTTGTTGCTGAACACTTGCCTGAGGAATTATCGACCATATCGCTTAAGTCTGGCTAATTGCAGGAGACTGAAAATAGCCCTGCCACCATCGAGACAGGAGGGGAAGGCATCAAAAAGGGACCCGATAAGCCCTGTATGGGTGGGTCATCCGGTTAGACTGGTCTCAATATGTGCCTCAGCGGAGAAGGACGGAACTCAAAAAGTACCTCGACAGCAGCAGTAAGTAAAGAATCTAAGTAGAAACTATCGCCTACATCGCTAAAGTCTGGCGGATTGCAGGAGACTGAAAATCCCGCTGCCACAATCGAGACAGAAGGGGAAGGCATCAAAACGGGACCCGACAAGCCCTGTGCGGATGGGTCGTCCGGTTAGACTGGTATCAATATGTGCCTCAGCGGAGAAGGACGGAACTTCGACAGCAGCAGCTAGTGAAGCATCTAAGGAGGAATCGGAAGAGTTGTTTCACAGCTTTCTCACCTGCCCCTGGATGCGTAAGGAATCTCATCATGACAAGAACTAACGAATCTTGTGAGAATAAACTACTGGTGGAATCAGAAGTTGAGGCCAAAACAACAGGGGTGGAAGTTCTGAATCATGACTATGGTCCGGTTTCTACAGATAACTCTCCACCATTGTAAGGCTGCTTCAGCGGCACTAAAGGTCCTCCTGATAGGTGGGGGATTTGACGTGATTCTTATCCAGGAACCATGGGTATGTAGAGGAATGGTACGTGGACTAAGAATACCGGGATTTAAACTACTCAAAGGTACGGGGAATGGTAGACACAGAGCCTGTAGATTTAGTAGTAGCCAGCCTTGAAATAAACAAGTCTCATTAGTGGCTGGCTTCCCTATGTATGGTACACGATTCAGAGATGTCGCCTTCAAACCTTAAGTCGCTGGTTAAAGCCGCTTCTGTAGGGAAGAAGAGCCTCATTGTAGAAGATGATGCTAATACACATCACCAGATATGGGGAATTTGAGATGTTAACAAAAGGGGAGAGCTGGTTATCGAATCTTATATATAAAATTCAATTTGTGTTTGTTTGTTTGTCGATTTGTTTCCTATAGACCCAAATACGTCTGAACCGATTACCTTGAAATTTCCAATGTTTCCAAGGAAACATAGGCTATATAATTTTTTTAAATCGGGAGGTGGCGGTAACCCTAAAGTACTACCCAAAAATAAAAGTGAACTGATCGGGACAATATGGGATTCAAATGAAAGGTATTCAAGAGTAGAGTACGAATTTCATAATAATAGTTGGGTTCAAGTACCTGGGGGCCGCCCCAGCCTCGAAACCCCTTAAAATAGGTTTATTTGACGATCATGCCAATATGGGACTCAAATGAAAGGTATTCGGGAGTAGATTACGAATATGGTCAGGAAGTAGGAGTAGGCTGTGTAATATATTGATAACGGAACGAAGCGGACCCTCCACCGTTACACCAAAAACACCACCCAAAATCAAAAGTGGACCGACAAGAACAATATGGGTATCAAATTAAAAGTATGCGGGAGTAGATAACGAATCTGGCATTCAAACTCATGTCAAAATATAGGGGGTCACCCCATCCCCACAAAAACGCTCAAAATGGGCACATTAGCCAATCGCGGATATATGGGTCTCTGTTTATTTGTTCCGTATAGAATGAAAAACGGCAGACCCGAATTTCGAGAAATTTTCGCATATTGTGTAGTTTGGTCTAGAAGGAAACATAGGCTATATAATTTTTCGATATCGGAAGGGCGGCGGACCCTCCCCCTTATGCCAAAAACACAACCGATCGGGACAAAATATGTATCAAATGAAAGGTATTGGAGAGTAAATTACGAATATGGTATTAGAATTTGAGTCTAAGTACCCACCGGCCGCCCCAACCTCAAAACTCCCTCCCCCAAACACACATATTGGACGTTCATTTCAATATGGGGCTCAAATGAAAGGTATTCGGGAGTAGATTTCGAATCTGGCATACAAAATCAGGTGGAAGTATAGGGGGTCACGCCAACCCTCAAAAACGCCATTAGACCCATTATGACCATATGACTCTTGGCTGAACCGATTTTTTTTAAATTTTCATAGATTGTGTTCGTTTGTCTGGAAGGAAACATATATAATTTTTAAATATGGGGTGGAGGCGGACCCTCCCCTTTACACCAAAAACGCCAACCATATCCGAAAGTAGTCTGATGGACACAATAAGGGTACTAAATGAAAGGTATTGGAGACCAGAAAACGAATATGGTTTTAAAATTTGGGTCCATGTACCAAGCAAGATATTAGAGAGTTAAAGAAGGAGGAAGGGTCCCGGTTCGGCTAGTATATTATAAGTTGCAATCTTGCGATTTGCTATAAAGGGGATAAACCGACCTCTTCTACCAGGTACAGGCAGAAGGTACACGATATTACATTTTTATCGAAAGATATAAGTGGAAGAATATGCCACTGGGAAGTGTTGGATGACCACAGCTTCTTCGCCCAGCGTTATATTCAGTCTTGGACAAAATGCTGCAGAAGTGGTACCTCGGCTAAACAAAGGAAAAGTGGTTTGGAATAAATTTCAGCACAAATTGTGCACATCTATCCCTTCTAGACCAGAAAAGGAAGTGGAAACTGCGTAGGATATAGACATAATGGTCAAGCGTATCACGAAGGTCCTGAATGACTCGCCTGTATCAGCATATTCTAGTGCCAAGTCAAGGGGCAAACAGCGACCGCCATGGTGGACCCCCCAGCTGGTTGGTCTAAGGAAGAGCTACAGGAAACTCTTCAACAGAGCAAAAGCCACAAGAGCACCACTCGATTGGGACATCTATAAGGCTGAGCTAAGAAAATATAAGGGCGAGCTGAGAAGAGCTCAAAACAAATCCTGGGTGGAATTCTGTAGCTCAGGGGAGGATATTCTATCCTCGAGTCCTATTACGGTGCGGTATATTCAGAAGTCAGAGAATGTATGGACAATGTTTAGTGAGGAATCACTAGGACTACTCGTTGATACACATTTCCCTGGAAATTCTCCAATGGAAAACGTGGCGCCAGAAGAGGTTTTTACTGATATGCATTCGTCGGAGGCAATTAGGGAAATTAAGTCTGAGCCGAGAATCCTTTGGGCTTAGGGAGATATACTCTGCTTGTATAAGAATGTCATATAAACCTGTGGGATGGAGGGACACAAAGGTCATTTTCATTCTGAAAGCAGGAAAACCCTACCAGATTTTCGTCCTATTAGTCTGTCATCCTTTATGCTGAAGACTCTTGAGAGGTTGATAGAAACTTATCTTAGGGCAAAAATCTCTGAAGATCGCCTGTCGCGGCAGCAGCATGCATATTGTAAAAGCAAATCTACTGAAACAGCCCTTCACGACCTAGACGACTACATAGAGGGTTCTATCGCTGTCAAGGAATATACAATGACAGCATTCCTTGACATTGAAGGTACTTTCAATAATGTAAAACCTACGTCAATCATGAGGGAGTTGGAGTTTCTAGACATCATCTTTACCGTAAGAAAGTTTATTAATATTTTAATTACTCAAAAAGATGCATTACGGCAGGCTTGGAATCTGCGGATCTAAAAGGATAGGTCAGCAGAGGAACAGCTCAAGTAGGTGTATTGTCTTCTCTACTTTGGAATATAACCATTAACAATTTATTATTGTCTCTGGAAGTAAAATGTGTAAAAGTGATAGCGTATGCTGATGTTGAGTGACAATTGCGGTTAACGGAAAGTTTACCAGCACTCTAGGAGATATACTTCAGGAACATCTACGTGCAATAGCAAAGTGGGCTACCGAAAGTGGTCAAGGTGTAAACGCGTCTAAGACAGAAGTAGTTCTTTTCAGCAGGAGATACAAGTTGCCTACAGTGGAACATGTTGCCTTGGGTGGAGAGAATGTTAAATTTACAGAAAGCGCAAAATACCTGGGTGTTTTGCTGTACAGGAAATTGAACTTCAAATTCAACATTTTAGGAAGGCCACAAAAGGCAAATCTTTCCCGTATGCACCTGCAAGAGAGCCATTGGCAAAAGTTGAGGGCTTAGACCGCGTGTCATGCATTGGGTATATACTGCACTTGTCAGACCTATAATGCTATATGGTATTGTGGTCTGGTGGACGGCGCTTCAAAAGTCCACCTACCGAATCCCAAGTATGACTTGTTTGTGCATCACAGCAGCACATAGGACGACACCATCTGATGCACTGAATTTAATGCTACATCTTATGCCTCTGGACATTGTGCAAATTGCAGTGAATTTTCTATCGTCTCATCTTCTCCATATGGCCAAAATACAGTTTTACCTATACCCAACCCATTGTGAAGTAGTTCAATGATTATGTTGAATACTATAACGTGTGGTGAATATTTTGTTTACAAATTCATTTTCTAATCAATTGGCACCCTTTCCACAAGTCATTATTTCACAGGCTAGTGAGAATTGGTGGTCGAACACAGTTTATAAATTTTGCTAAATAACATTTTATTGTTTTATGCACTTGTGGCGTCAATGAAACTGAGAACAAATTCATTGAGAAGTGTTAGATGTCGAGCAGATAGTAATAAGTTCATTAGAATTTTATGGCATTTTGTCCACCTTCGTTTATTTATGACTTTATTATACCCACCACCAAAACAAGGGGATATATTAATTTTATCATTCGAAATATTCATTTCCTACCCTATAAAGTATATATACGAATATTCTTGATGGTCGTAAAAATCAAAGACAATCTAGCCATGTGCGTCAGTTGCTGAAATCTTGCTACTGAAGATATTGAGCTGTAACCTTGAGCAGTTTCGTTTTGTTTCATAAACTTACCTGCTTGCTCGAAGATGGACTATATCGGACTATATCTTAATATAGCCCCCATATAGACCGATCTTCCAATGAAAGGTCTAAGGCCCATAAAGCAGCATTTATTGCACGATATGGGGCTATATTTGTATATAACTGTCATATATGCCGATCTCTCGATTAAAGGTCCTAGACCCATAAAAGCCGTATTAGTTTATCCATTATGCTGAAATTTGCCTCACTGTTGGTTTAGGCTCTTCGACATGCTTGCAAAGTATGATCCGGACTGGCTGTATGAAATAAGGCACAAATACAATAAAGCTCTAAAATTCTATATATGTCACAAGAACAACGATAATTTTGGCATTCATTCATTTTTTAGGGCTTTATTTCAGTTTAAAAATTAGGGCTTAATTTCAAATGAAATAAAACCACTAAAATGGAAAATTAAATATAACCCCAAATATTATTTTTGGGTTTTATGTCGTTATACAAACATTTAAAATGAAACAGAGAGAGCAGCCCATTTCGAAAGATTTCCTGGATATTTGTTTATCGCCCACTTATTGGGGCATTATTTTATAATATAATTGGGACTATATTTCATATGAAAATGTGCCCCAAAATGTTGGGCTTTATTTCATTTAGGTTTGGGTATTTTTTTTAATTTTGTAGCGGTCTTATTTCATTTTTACTTTTGGGGTCTTATTTCATTATGAAATATATCTCCACTTTTGGGTTGTCATTTCATTTGTAGTTTGGAGCTTCATTGCATTGGGGCCTTATATCATACCGCCGTCCTGACCGAACTGTATTTGGTGTAGTGTACCATATGTACCAATCTCCCGATTTAGGTTTTGGGCCAAAATTTTGTACAGTAAGTTTATATATATCAATCTCCCACACGTTCTTCCCAAATATTGTGCATATTTGGATGTAGCTGCCATACAGATCGATCTCTTGACTTACGGTCATGAACCCATATATGACCCACGTGTTGTCCGATTTTGCTGAATTGCGGGACGTTAAGGGGTCTAACGTCCCACCGAGTTTGTTTCAGATCGAACTATATTTCTATATAGCTACTATACGTTCGTAGATGGTGCAGTATTGCCCGGATTTTACGAAATCTGTTTAATTTATATATCCGAGGTGATGGGTATCCGAAGAGGTTGGTATCCGAAGTTCGGTCCGGCCGAGCTTAGTGAATTTTTATTTGTTACTCTTTATACCCTTCACCATGGGATCGGGATAAAGGTTAGGTTAGGTAAACAGTATCATCGAGACTCCTCAGAGGAATCAAGAAAAATCACATATCGATTTATATCGACATATCGAAGGTTCGTTCAATATCTTCGCACTACCATACTTGACCCTCATAGGGCAATGTCTTCCAATGAAATTTTCTCTAAAGATAAAAATTTAATTGAACGTTTTCTAGAGACATAACTTTCCAGAAAAAAATTTTCTAGGTTAGGTTAGATTTAAGTGGCAGTCTGCCATTCTCGTCCATTGTGATACCACCGGAACAGAAGAAGGAAGATGCCTTATAGTCTCTACCGTTGAACCATCCAAATCGCTTTAAAAAGACAAAATACTTGCGAATGTTCAAATCCATAAAATCAGACTAGTTCTCAAAGAAATAAGAACCTTAAGGGGAACTCCTTCTGACAGCTAGTGCGGGACACACACAGGTGTCCTATAGTCTCTTCCTCTTCGATGTCCTCACAGCTCTGCAAAAGTCGTTACTGGCAACATTCAGTATATCGGCATATTTTCGGATTAGAAAAGGACCTGTCATGACGGATACAATGACTGAGACTTCTGTTCTTGCCAATGACACCAAAGCCGAAGAACTCGTTAAGTCTAGATTAAGCCACATAGTTTAGGAATGCTCACATCCCCCTTTTTGTGACCATCTGTCATTCGTTGTCCTTCGGGCCTGGTCCTGAAAACATAACTTACATGTTGCTAGCGGCATAGCCACAGATTCCAGTTTCCCTGGAGTGTGTAAGGTAGTTCCTAGTCTCGTAAGCTCGTCCGCCCTACAATTCCCTGTGATATCTCTGTGGCCCGGCACCCAGAACACGTGAATTTTGAACTGTTCAGCAATCTCGTTGAGAGAGCTGCGACAGTCGAGGGCGAGATTTGTGTTCAGAGATACGTTCTCCAGCGATTTATTGGCTGCCTGGCTGTCTGAGAAGATATTTACGCCAATTATCATTATGACATTATATCTTAGCCATTCCACCACTTCCTTAATTGCAAGGATCTCCACTTGATATACACCTTTTCGATATGACCAGTTCTAGTTTTTCAGAGCAAATACCAATTCCCCCCTGTTCGCCTAGCCATCCGTATAGAAGCCTATGCAATTTCTAACTCCTAGTTCCAATCGGTTCTATCAGGAATAGTGGTACAGTACTTTTTATCAAGCGGCTCAGGCAGGGTGTAATCCACACTGCCTGGAACATCGAACATTGTATCAAGGATAACATAGTGTCCGAAGCCGCCACATAACTAAAAACGAAGCCCCCTTAACCTCACGCCAGTGGTCGCTGCAATTTGTCTAACCAAAATGTCCAGAGGCATTAGATGTAGCATTAAATTCAGTGCATCAGAGGGTGTCGTTCTCAGTGCGGCTGTGATGTACAAACAAACCATCCTTTGGATCCGCTTGAGTACAGAACAGTAGGTGGACTTTTGAAGCGCCGTCCACCAGACCACAACACCATATAGCATGACAAGTCTGACAACTGCAGTATATACCCAATGCATGACTTGCGGTCTAAACCCCCAACTTTTGCCGATGGCTCTCTTGCAGGTGTATAGGGCAAGAGTTGCCTTTCTTGCCCTTTCCAATATTGCATTTTCTGTAAATGGAACATTTTCTCCTCCCAAGGAGATAGGTGGCACCATAGGCAACTTGTATCTCCTGCTGAAAAAATTTACTTTGTCTTGCTCGAATTTCCGCCTAGACCACATTCTGTAGCCCACTTTGCTGTGGCACGTAGAGCTGAAACAAGGAATTCCCCAAGGTGGGATCATATCTCCGGCACTGTTTAACCTCTACCTAACCTTCATTCCACCTACTCTTGATGGCATAGAGATCGTATAATATGCGGACGATTGTACGATCATGGTATCAGGCCCCCCACCCATTATTGACATCTGCGATAGGTTGAACGTCTACCTCCACGAATTTGCCTCAAATACGCGTAAGGTGAATACCGAGCTGACTGTGATGGTCGATAGAGAAATGATTCCGACCATTAAGTATCCCAAAATTTTGTAGCTCTTACACATTCTCCCCATATGCCACAGCAATTTGCGATAAAGTTAAAAGTAAAAACAAGGTCCTCAAGTCACTTGCAGGTAGCACTTAGGGTGTAGACAAAGAAACCTTGTTGACCACGCCCATCTGTGATAAGTTATGCAGCGTCAGTGTGGTATCGTTTACTCTGACATGCAGTAGAATAATATTCAGATCTGTCAAAATACCACCCTCCGAACTGCGACGGGTTGTCTCCTCAGTTCGCATGTGGATCACCTCCATCCGGAGACAAAGATCCTACCAGTGCGAAGACATAACTGCAAATAAAATTGCAAATTTTGCCCATGAACATTCCACTTCTCACATAGCAATGAGTGCAGTCCGATTCAAGTTTAAGCTCAATGATAAGGGACCTCCTTTTTATAGCCGAGTCCGAACGGCGAGCCGCAGTGCGACACCTCTTTGGAAAGAAGTTTTACATGGCATAGTACCTCACAAATGTCGCCAGCATTAGGAGGGGAAAATCACCACTGAAAGTTTTTTCTGATGGTCCCGCCAGGATTCGAACCCAGGCGTTCAGCGTCATAGGCGGACATACTAACCTCTGCGCTACGGTGCCCTCCAGCGAAGATATAACTACATGCTGTCTAAGCAATAACTTTTGGCCTGTTATCGCAAGTACCATCCAAATCATCATCTTGTGAATAGATATCCACCACCCAGAATTCTTAAGGTAGATCTACATGATCCAGAGCGTAAGGTTGTGCGCTACAAAAGAGAACCTCTAGATCAAGCGCCATATCAAGCAGGTCTAGACAACATTCATGCAGACACGGTGGCAGATGCGGTAAATATGTAGCCGACTAGGTCGTGAAAAACTGTTGTATTGGATTTGTCTTAATTATATACGTGCTGCTGCCGGGACAGGCGATCTCCAGGGAGCTTTGCCTTAAGATATATTTCTATCAGCCTCTCAAGTGTCTTTGGCATAAAGGATGACAGACTAATAGAAACGAAAATCTTTCGCTATGGTGTGGTAAGATTTTCCTGCTTGTGTTCTTCATCCCTGACCTTTGTGTTCTTCATCCCACGTGTATATATTACATGCTGATACAAGCAGAGTATGTCTCCAGTGGAACCAGTCTATCAGACACAGCTTGTAATTCAACCGGTGATACATCATCAGGGCCTGGCGACGTAAAGGAGTCGAAATTTCTTATCGCCCAAAGGATTTTCTGCTCAGACACATTTTCCTAATAACCTCGGACGAATGCATAACAGTGACGCCCTCCTCTGGCGCCACGTTATCCGTTGGGGAATTTCCCGGGAAATGTGTAACAACGAGTAGTTCTAGTGTTTCCTCACTAGTCATTTTCCATACATTCTCTGACTTCTGAATATATTGGTTTGCCCAAAAAGTAATTGCGGATTTTTTAAAAGAAAGAAAATCATTTTTAATAAAACTTAGAATGAACTTTAATAAAATATACTTTTTTTACACTTTTTTTCTAAAGCAAGCTAAAAGTAACAGCTGATAACTGACAGAAGAAAGAATGCAATTACAGAGTTACAAGCTGTGAAAAATTTGTCAACGCCGACTATGTGAAAAATCCGCAATTACTTTTTGGGCAACCCAATACCTCACCCTAATAGGTCTCGAGGACAATATATTTTTAGCCTAGAGGCCTCAGGTATATCCTACAAGGAGCTGCAGAATTCGTCCCAGGATTTTTTGTGAGCCTTTATCAGTTCGCCCTTATATTTTCTTAGCTCAGCCTTATAGTTATAGATAATGGGTGGGAGGTAAACCAATCTAGTCGAAATATTCGTCCCACAATGTTTGTATATTCTTGATCGTCTTGATCTAGCCATGTTCGTTCATCTGTCCGTCCGTCTGTCCATCCGCTCGTCTGAACCCATGTCTGTGGAAATCACAACAGTGGTCGAACAAAAAAAGATATCTGCTTGAAATTTTGCACACGTACTTCTTATTGATTTGAATATTTCTCCCTTATAATATATTAGTCCTTCGATTTGACTTGAGGCCCTAAAAGCCGATTATGCTGAAATTTTGCACGTGGTGTTCTGTTACAACTTCCGACAGTCGTGCCAAATGTGGTGCAAATCGATGTATAAACTAATGTAGCTCCCATATAAACGCTCGGTTTGAATTCTTCATCCCCTAGAAGCTGCAATTAATGGCCGATTTGGCTGATATCATTCACGTAGTCTTTTGTCATGACTTCCAACTCCCATGGTAAGTATTGTCCAAATCAGTCTATAATCTGATATAGCTCCCATTTAAACTTATCTCCTGATCAGCCTTCCACTGCCCCTAGATGCTTCACATTTCGCCAGGCAGAGAGAACTTTTATCCAATATTGGCTCCAAAATTAGAAGTCGAAATCGTTCTCTTCTCTCACATTCCTTGCATTTGATTCCCATATTGTTATGTCCCATTTGGTGAGCTTTGGGGGTGGGACGGCCCCCCTAGGCACCAAACCTCTAGTAAAGTTACGCTTGAAACGCCCATCCTTTCTCCAAGTTCTGGCTTTTTCGAAAATTATGGTAAGCGAAAGGATCCGATTCTATTTTAATTTTAAAATTTTTTCAATTTTTTATCTCCCATATTTTATCGCATTGTCTAGCTTGGTATCATTTCCAACTGGGCACTTGGCATTTCTGCGAAATAAATATGAATCATCATCAGTTTATTTGTCGAGTTTGCCATCAAGCGATTAGTCCAATGAATGATGCTTTCTTGTAAACAAATGTCCGTAGTGAGATATTTCTTGCTTTTGCCCGAAAGTGCAAACAGACGCAATTCGCAGGTATTCGATTATAGCATTTCATTAAGTCAACAATGCCCGATATGGTCTTGAACTTGAGAAGCGTAGATTTGGCATTGTCATCGTCAAACAAAATGCCCGAGGTGTTAACAAATGTGGTAAGTGAGAAAAAAGTGAGGATTTGTTTTTCACTTAATACATATTTTAAATAACGAGGGCATGAATGATTTTGCATTAAAGTGTTTGCACAACAACCATCATGTCATCAACACATCACATAATTTTGTTAATTTAAATTTGCAATTATAGTATAAATGTTGTTATTCTATACTATTGTTTGGAAAGACAATGAATCATATTATTCAACTAAAGTAATTGGAATAGGCCTTAATTGATAGTAAATTTAATTGTAACAAATTGAAAATTTTGGTTACTAATACGAAGGTTGCCTTTTATATTTCGGGATTAGAGAACACAAAAACAAATATAAATCATCGAAAATCGCTTTATTGTTTTTCAAAATATTCCCCATTAAAATCTATACACTTTTGCATGCGTTTGAACCAATAGTTCTTCAGGTTTGAAAAACTTTGACCTCTCATTTTATTTTTTACATACGAGAATAAAAATAAGTCATTCGGTGCCAAGTCTGGACTATAAAGCGGATGACACATCAAATCAATGTTTTGAGTGCTCAAAAATGCAGTTGTTTCGTATTTTTGGAGCATTTCTTTCGACCAATCGACACGAGCATTTTTTGAGCGATTGACAAATTGTGTGGGATCCAACCCGAACAAATTGTTTTGATCATTAAATGTTCATGTAATATTGAATGTATGTTGGTCTCACTAATGCCTAAGGTTGTCCCAATCTTGCGATAGATCACATGACGATCTTGCAAAATCAGTTGGTGCACATTATGAATGGTTTTTGGAACAACAACTGATTTTGGACGACCTTCACGGAATTCGTCTTGGAGTTAACTATGACCTCGGTTGAATTCTTTCACCATACTATCGATAAACACTGGTTATTGATGGAGCTTCATCATCATCATTGAATTAATCCACCTCGAAAGTTGTAAAAATTAATCGCACGAAAATGTTTACGATTTATTTCCATTTCTTGGACGAGATGAGTCTTTTACGTGACTGTAAACAACACAAATAGCGCTCGTATGTCAAAACGTTCTGAGTACGTATAACCTCAAAAATGTCAAGCTTTACGATAGAATTGTAAGTTGGCAGATTGCAAGGCAAGGGTTGTCCAATCTCGAAATATAAAAGGCAACCCTCGTGTATGTATATTTTTGATCGTCGTAAACTCTAAGACGATTAAACGATGTCTGTAATTACTCTACAGCAATGTTGGGCATATGTACTAGTGTGCTTAATATTTCCAAACCCATTGGATTATGTTCTTGTTCGCATACACAAATATGTTTTATAGTATTTGTGCATTTGCCTGCCACTGCTCTACAGTCTTCATAAATTCTCCCTTATTTCTATCTTACGCAGTGTAGGCTCCTGAATGCGCCAAATCGGTCTATTGTGTTGCCCAAAAAGTAATTGCGGATTTTTTAAAAGAAAGTAAATGCATTTTTAATAAAACTTAGAATGAACTTTAATCAAATATACTTTTTTTACACTTTTTTCTAAAGCAAACTAAAAGTAACAGCTGATAACTGACAGAAGAAAGAATGCAGTTACAGAGTCACAAGCTGTGAAAAAATTTGTCAACGCCGACTATATGAAAAATCCGCAATTACTTTTTGGGCAACCCAATATATTTGGATATAGCTGCCATATAGACAGAGCTGCCGATTTAGGGCCTGAAGCCGGTTAAAGCCGCATTTCTTGTCCGATTTTGCTGAAATTTGACACAGCGAATTCTTACAAGGCCCCCTATATCCGAACCAAATATGGTTCAGATCGGATTATATTTGGATATAGTGGTCATATAGACCGATCTACCGATTTAGGATCTTAAGGCCATAACAAGAGCAAGTCCGATTTCGCTTAAATTTCATTTAGCGAGTTCTATTAAGGCTCCTAATATGCGAGCTATATATGGTCCAGATCGGACTATATTTGGATGTAGTTGCCATGTTGATCGATCTGCCAATGTGGGTCTAAAGCCCATAAAAGCCGCATTTATTACTTGATTTCGCCAAAATTGGGATCGGTGAGTTTTATTAACCACATACCACATTTGGATATAGTTTCCATATAGACCGATCTACCTATTTAGGGTCTTAAGCCCAATACAGGCGCTTTTTTACTGATATTTGGTATAGTGAGTATTTCAGTATTTAATTAAGAGCCAATGCTCTTTTCTCGAAAATCGCTGACAGCTCGCGGCTGCATTTGCAGCTACTCCGCATAAAAACGGAGTTTTCCACTATCCGCAACCTGTGGACGCACCCGTTTGCTTTCAGCTAAGCTTCCCGTGATAACGAGGGACACCACGCAAGTCAAAGCTCAAAGTTCCAGCCTGTGTGGTGCTCACAGTTGTCCTGTGTCGTCCAAGTTTGGTCTCCAACATCCAAGCATTTTATGGTCCGAATAGGTCCATAGCCTGATATAGCTTCAATAGCATGGTAACTTTTATCCGTTATTCTTTGTTTGCCTATAAAGAAATACCGGGCAAAGAACTTGACAAATGCGATCCATGTTGGAGGGTATATAAGATTCGGCCCGGCCAAACTTAGCACACTTTTACTTGTTTTCGAAGTAACTTTTCATTTCTACTACTGTCTAAGGTATATGTCCACAGCGGCAAGGGCGGTTTAAAACCCGCATCATCTTGTCAAACTATCCTTACCAAACTTAAATTGCGAAGATGCTAAGGTGCGGATACTATTCCGCCCCATGCCACTATGGTTATACACCCAAGGCAGTAATCGGCTTGTTGTGCGCTCTAAATACTAAAAAGTAACCTTGAAAGAGGAAATCTAAGTTAGGAATTCCGTGTTACTTACAAAATCCATAATTGTTTTCAATGCCACTCCCCTAAGTTGGTTCATGTCTGATATTGTGTCTCCACCTAAGTACCATCCGGGCAATGACGAAGGAAATCCTCCAACGTCTCATCATCTTCCCCGCATGCCCTATACATGCTATCACTTCCCGCACCGATTTTACATAAGTGAGCTCGTAGTCCTATGTGTCCCGTTATGATTATAATAGTTATACTGACCTCCTTCATGCTTCATTTCAGAAATAGCCTCGTCTTCTCACGATTTGGATCCCTCCATAGGATTTTCGCCCTCCTACCGACCGTTTCGCTGTTCCACAATGTTGCATGCGCATTCATCGCCCACTCCCTTAACTCGGACTGCCTCGACCCGAAAGGCTTCGGGTTAACCAAGTTTATTGACGGCAGTCCTCTGGCCTTCACCGCCAAATCGTCTGCCCTTTCATTTCCCCTTACTACGTTATGGCTCGGCACCCAAACGATGCGGATTTTGCCATCCTCAGAGAAGGCGTTAACCTCCTTCTTACACTGCTAGACTGTTCGTGACCTTAGCGTTCTGGTTGTTATTGCCCTTGTGGCAATTTTGCTGTCGGTAAAGATGTTCACACACGACGTCCTCGCGTTAGCACCACAGCACTTCACGCATTCCGTGATCGGATCACCGTCTGCAGGACCGTATTATGGTCAGGCAGTCTAAAACAGATCTCAGTCCATGGGTTCTCAATGTAAACACCGAGCCCACTCTGTCCTCTAGCTTTGATCCATCCGTGTAACATGATCTTCCAGATGGCAATACTAGGGTTCCGTTAATTCAAGACTGTGCCGATATCAGCAGTGCGTCGCACTCGACTTCAAGGTTCATCTCAGGTATCCGATCGGAAACCTCTTCCCTTCCTTCCAGGTTTCCTATCGCCGCCTCGATTATACCGCGATGGTATAAGCTGCTCCCATCCTTAACCCATTCTCCCATCGCCTTAAGTCTCATAGCCGTAGTGGCTGCCTCACACTTAATCTGTATGTCAATGGGTCGGATATCTAGAATAGTCTCCAGTGCCCTAGTGTGCATGGTCCTCATCGCTCCGCCTATACCAAGACAACATGTTCTCTGAACCTATTGTATGGTCCTTATGTTGCACTTTTTCTCCATAGCAGTCCACCAAACTACTGAGGCGTAAGTAAGTATTGATCTAATCACGCTCCTGTAGACCCAGTGGACTATCCTAAGATTCAGGCCCCATTCGAGATCGTCTACATAGAGCCCAATATCTGTGAGCCTTCTCAGTACGCTCCTGAATGTGACACTTCCAATTCAGTTTCTTGTACAAGATCACATCTTAGTATTTGACCTGGTCAGATATCGAAATCGTCTTATTGAGGAAACGTGGTGCATTAAATTGGGCCACCTTTGTCTTCCTCGTTAACAGGCATATTTCAGTCTTCTCTGGGTTAACATTGATACCTCTGGGTCTAGCCCAGTCATATGCCATATGCAAGACCCTTTCAGCCCTTCTGCATAGCTCGTTCGGATCCTTACCTCTTAGAAGTATTATAACATCGTCTGCATAGCAAACGGGTTCAAATCCCTCCTCAGTCAGCATCCGTAATAGGTCATTTATGGTGGTCACCCATAGAAGTGGCGATAAAATGCCCCCCTGTGGCGTGCCCTGTGCCATTTTCTCCCTTATATTTATGCCATTGGACACTCAATTTATCCATATGTTCCTTAGCATCCCACCTTAGTGCCGGTATGTGTTAGACGCAAAAGTCGGGCAATGCCATTGGAAATGCTCCAACGTCTCATCACCTTTCCGGCATGCCTTACACATGCTATCACTTGTCGCACCGATTTTACATAAGTGAGCTCGTAGTCCTATGAGTCCCGCTATGATACCGAGAGCTATACTGACCTCCTTCATGCTTCCTTTCAGTAATAACCTCATCTTCTCACGATCTGAATCTCTCCTGTTCCACAGGGTTGCATGCGCATTTGTCGCCCGCACCCTTAACTCAGACTGCGCCGACCCGAAAGGCTTCGGGTTAACCAAGTTTATTGACGGCAGTTCTATGGCCTTCACAGCCAAATCGCCTGCTTTAGGTATAAGTCATTGGCCATCGTAAGGTTAAACACATGTGAAATGAAATAGATGTGACAAAATTGACAATTTTGTGTTAATTAAGGCAATCTTTGTTTAATTTTAATGTCCCACCATAGAGTAAGTTGGACAGAAATGTGGCTCTTATAAAAAGGCTAAAAATAAATTTAAATTTAATAGTTAAAGTAAAAATAAGGGCCTACGTTGCCTACGGGAAATAGCAAACCCCTTAAATTACAAGTGGAAAATTTTTTTTATTTTAAAAATTTGAAATTTCTTTCAATTTTTCAAGGCATATCCTATTAATATGAAGGCAGTTCCTCGTGCTAAAATTTATCACTTAATTAATTTTGTTTATAAACACGCTGTATAACACATTTTTCGCTTGGGGGTTGGACAAAAAAGTCGCATTCCAAAATAAATATAGAACAAATTTACACCATACACCATATGAAAGTCTGTTGTGGTCTCGTTCAAAGCCCTTTGCAATTGCAAACAGGAAAAAAAGTCGCACATTTCTGTCATTTAATTCGGGGTATAAAACACTTAACAATTTCTAGAGCATTCTAGTAAACGCTCAGACGCTAAACTTATAAGAAAAGAAAAAAAATTAACATTAAGTGAAATTTTTAAATTTAGTGATAATTTATTCAGCAAAATGAGATTTTTAGTATTATGGTCATTATTAAGCATTTTTGTGCTGGTAGGGTCTCAGCCGGCAACTCCTTCCCTGTCGAATGGTAGCAATATAACTAAGGACCAAAATAAGGAAGCCAATGAGTTATCTGATGTCATAGAGGCCGGTGAGAATCATGCAAATGTTGGTGATAGAAAATCCCGATTTTTCATTGGCGACTTGGGTTATTCACCCTGGGGATGGGGTTATAGTCCCTGGGGCGGTTATGGTGGATATGGAGGTTACGGCGGCTATGGAGGCTATGGTGGTTATAGCGGCTATAGGCGCTATGGCAGATACGGTGGTCGCAGACGAGTTCGAAACTATGCCTGGATATTTGGATAAGTGAATACAATACAAAAAAGTGGATTGGAAACTTTATAACAATAAATATAAGATTTTTATAATAAAATGAATGTTGTTCAAATGCTATGTAGAATTGTGTATTTTCTATACCCTCCACCTGGAATGGTTTATCCTATCCCTAATCGGTGTGCCAAGTAGTCTAAAGCCATACTCATCCTTCTCTGAGCATTTAAAATATTCATTTGAGCCCGATATTTCCATAGTCGGCAAATACATCCGTTTAGGAGGATGATAAGGCCGCTAGTGCATGGTCCTAAAAATATATATCAGATTCGTGTTCTACTCTAAAATACATTTGATTTGAGCCCCATATTACAATTGTCAGCAAATACGTCCTATTTGTAGGTTGTTATGGGGGTCCGGGTGGCCCCATAGACGCTTTACCCCAAACTTTGATATCATATTCATTCTCTACTCCCAAAGACCTTTCATTTGAGCCCCATATTACAATGGTCTGCAAATACGTCCTATTTGTAGGTTGTTATGTAGGGCCTGGTGGCCCCATAGACGCTTTGTCCCGAATGTTGGTGTCATATTCATCCTCTACTTCCATAGACCTTTCATTTGAGCCCCATATTGGCATGGTGGGTAAGTATATCCTACTTTTGGGAGTTTCGGGGGGTGGAGTAGTCTCCCACGCATTCGCCCCCACAACTGGATAGCAGATACGTTTTCTACTCTTAATTACCTTTCATTTAAGTCCCATATTGTCGTGATTGTTCGATATATATTTGATGGATTTTGTGGGAGGGACGGCCCCCTGGGTATCCCATCCGAAATTTGGGTACAAAATTTTTGTTTTTAAGTTTTCTTTAAGAGAACAAACAAATCGCACCACTCATCTTCGAGTTCTGGCGTTTCTGAAAATTAGTGTAAGGAGGAGGGTACGCCCCCCCTTGAAATATCAAAAAATGAAGTACCCTATTTTCACCTATTTTCAAGAGGCTATTCTGCACCATAAGTGAACATTTCAAGAAAATCGGTTCAGTTGATAATCATATTCGTACTCGGAAGCCACCGTAGCACAGAGGTTAGCATGTCCGCCTATAACGCTGAGCGCTTGGGTTCAAATCCTAACAAGGCCATCATAAAATTGTCAGTGGAAGTTATCCTCTCCTAGCGACATTTGTGAGCTACTATGCCATGTAAAAACTTCTCCTCAAAATAGGTGTCGCACTGCGGCACGCCGTTTGGACTCGGCTATAAAAAAGAGGTTTCTTATCATTGAGCTTAAACTTGAATCGGACTGCACTCATTGATATGTTGAGAAGTTTGCCTCTGTTCTTTAATGGAATGTTCATGGGCAAATTTGCCCATGAATACATTTGATTGGAGTCCCATATTGTCCCAATCCGTCAACTTTTGATTATGGGCGGTACTTTTGGTGCGGTTTTGGGCTTAGGGCGGCACCCTAGGTACTTGGATTAATTTTTTGACTTCATATTCTTTACGCGAATACCTCTCATTTGAGTCCCATATTGTGGCAATCGACCAACAATAATTTTGCGCGGTACTTTTGTGGCGTTTTGGGTTTGGGACGGCTCCCTCGATTCTTGGATACAATTTTCAATGCCATATTCATACTCTACTCCCGAAAATCTTTCGTTGGAGTCCTATATTGTCCCGATCGATCCACTTTGCTTTTGGTCGGTACTTTTGGGGGGGTACTTTGGGCTTGGGACGGCTCCCTAGATACTTGGATGCAAATTTTAATATCATATTCATACTATACTTCCGAATAACTTTCATTTTAGTCCTCTATTGTTCCGATCGGCCCACCGACTCCTGGAGTAATCTAAGTCCCATATTGTCCCGATCGGTCCACTCTTGGATCGGGAACTCTTGGAGTAATCTGAGTTCCATATTGTCCCAATTGGTCCACTTTAATTTGTGGCGATGCTTTCGGGGCTGGTTATGGGGCTTCGGGGCTGGTATCGGATGGCTTCCTCAGGTACTCAGACCCAATTTAAAATATCATATTCAATCTCTACTCCCAAATACCTTTCATTTGAGTTCCATATTGTCCCGATAGGTTCACATTTGATGATTTTGGACGCTACTTTTGGTATGGCTTTTGGCCTGGAACGGCCTCCTATATTTCATTTGAGTCTCTTATTGTCCCAATCGGTAAATATGTCCTGTTGATGGGTTTCGGGGGTGCGGAGGCCCCTCAGACACCAAGGAAGAATTTTGATGTCAGATTTGAACTCTAATTTTTAATACTTTTCACTGGATACCCATATTGTCCAAAGAGGTAAAAGTGTCCTGTTGTGTGGTGTTTTTGGGGTGGGGGGCCCCCTGGACACTTAGGGTGATATTTTTATGCCAAGTTCGTACTCTACTCTGGGAATTAAGTGTGGGACGTTCTTCTCAGTTACTTGACCACAAACAAGGATAATGAATTTGTGTTTGTTTGCAAAATGTCTGCAAAATGGGTCCACCTATCCCTCATCTTACCCCCCATCCGCCATTTTCTTACCTTTTACAAATTTGTCCATGAGCGGGCATGGAGGAGCGGGGGAAAACTACTCACAATGAGTACTGTCCAATTCAATTTGAAGCTCAATCACAAGGAACTTCCTCGGCTATAAACCGAGTCCGAAAGGCATACCGCAGAGCAACACCTCTCTGGGGAGAAGTTTTTACATGGCATAGTGCATAACAAATGTCGCCAGCATTAGGAGAGGATAACCACGGCTGACAATTTTTTATGAAGTTCTTGCCAGGATTTGAACCTAGGCTATCAGCGTCATGCTAAACTCCAAGCTACGGTGGCCTATTTTCCTTTTACCATACCCTAATTTTTAAATATGCACACCACCGTGTCGCAGAGGTTAGCATATCCTATGACGTCGAATGCCTGGGTTCAAATCCCGGTTTAAACATCTGAAAACATTGTCAGCGGTGATTATCCCCATACTTATGCTAGCTAGGGCTAGGAAAATTTTCTTGGACTCAAATTAAAGAGCGTCTCGAAAAATAGGTCTTTAAAATAGGTCTCGGTTTTTGGAAAATCGTACCGAAAGTGAGAGAAATAGTACGTTTAATGCCGAAATGGTACTTATTTTATGGATTGAGCTAGAGCTCTGAATTTTGGAACTTAGGTACACTTTAGCGACCGAAATGGGGTAACTATATGGAAATTTGTACACTTAGGTACTAAAAAAAGTACCAAAAAGAACTTTAAACGGAGCGGATGGGTAGAACCAGAATTTTGAAGACATCTGCTACAAAATAATAAAAGTGAAATGAACAAATGGACTAGTACCGGTGACAGGGAAAAATGTACATTTAGTACTGCAACTGGTACCATTTGGTACTTTCTTTACAGACGGAACTAGAGATATGAAACCTAACACGTAGGTGCAACTAGCAAATATTTGAAGAGGTGACTTATTTATTTTTAAATTCGTAGATTTTAGTACCGAAATTGGTACCATTTGGTACCTTCTTAACAAATGTAGCTAGAGGTCTCAAATTTGGTATGTGGAAACAACTAGCAAATATATGATAGGCGACTAAATGATCTATTCACAATTCGAACATTTTAGTACCAAAATTGGTACCATTTGGAACCTTCCTTACAAATGGAAGTAGAGGTCTGAAATTTGGAATGTAGGTACAACTATATGATGGGTGATTAAACGAACTATGAACAATTTGTACATTTTAGTACCATTTGGTACCTTCCTTATAAATCGAGGTAGAGGTCTAAAATTTGGTATGTAGGTACAACCAGTAAATATATGATATGTGATTAAATAATCTATTTAAAATTCGTACATTTTGGTACCAAAATTGGTACCATTTGGTACCTTCTTTACAACTGGAGCTAGAGGTCTGAAATTTGGTATGTAGGTACAACTAGCAAATATATGATGCGTGACTAAATGAATTTTCCACAATAACTACATTTTGGTACCGAAATCGGTACCATTTGGTGCCTTCTTGGCAGATGGAGCTACAGGTCCAAAATTTGACATGTAGGTACAACTAAGAAATAATTGAGGGATGACTAAATGATCTATTCACAATTCGTACACTACAAGAAGATTTTTTTGAAATTCGTACATTAAGCTCTGAAATTTGGGGTACAGGTACACTTGACAGTATATTGTGGGCAATCGGATGAAACGAACAAAATCCTACTGTCTTTATAGATTGAGCTAGAGCTCTGGAACTGGATACAGTTACACCTTGACAGTATATATCAGACAAAAAGATTTGTTAGGTTTTGAAATTTGTGCATTTTGGTATTAAAACGTACAAAATTGTACGTCAATTCTTATATCCATCACCATAGGGTGGGGTTTACCAATCTAGTCATTCCGTTTGTAACACTTGTATGAATACCATCTAAGACCCCATAATACATTTATATTCTTGATCGTCTCGACGTTCTGAGTAGATCTAGCAATGACCGTCCGTCCGTAGATCTAGGCGCTTAACATTTTTCACAGATACTTAATATTGATGGTGGTTGTTGGGCATTGCAAATGGGCCATATGGGTTCAGATTTAGATATAGCACCGATATGAACCGATCTCCCGATTTGACTTCTTGAGCTCTTAAAAGCCGCAATTTATGCCCGATTTGGCTAAAACTATGCAAGTAGTGTTCTGTTAAGGCTTTCAACCGCTGTACCATGTACGGTCCGAATCGGTCAATAACCTGATATAGCTCCCATATAAACCGATCTCCCGATTTGACTTCTTGTGCCCTTAAAAGCTCAATGTTTGTCCAATTTGGCTGAAATTTTGCACGTTATGTTCCCTAATGACTTACAACAGCTGTGCCGATTACGTTCTAAATCGGTCTATAAACTGATATAGCTTCCATATAAACCGATCTACCGATTTGACTTCTTGAACCCTTACTTGCCGCAATTTTCGTCCGATTTGGCTGAAATTGGGCATGTAGTGTCATGTTGTGACTTTCAACAACTGTGCTAAGTACGGTCCAAATCGGCGTATAACTTGATATAGCTCCCATGTAAACCGATCCCCTGATTTGACTACTTGAGCTCCTGGTAGCCGTATTTTTTGCCCGATTCAGCTGAAATTAAGCATTAAGTGTTTTGTTATGATATTCTACAACTGTGCCAAGTATGGTCCAAATCGGTCTATAACTTGATATAGCTTCCACATAAACCGATCCCCTGATTTGACTTTTTTACCCTATACAAGCCGCAATTTTCGCCCGATTTGGCTGAAATTTTGAATGTTGTGTTCCTTTATGATTTGCAACAACTGTACCGATTACGCTCTAAATCGGTCTATAACCTGTTATAGATCCCATATAAACCGATCTCCCGATTTGACTTCTTGATCCCTTACAAGCCGCAATTTTCGTCCGATTTGAAATGAGCATGTAGTGTTCAGTTATGACTTTCAACAACTGTGCCAACTACAGTTATGCTGGTTCTCATATATTTTGGTAAGGGGAAGTTCGCCCTCAAATCGCCCCATCCATTTTTTCTCATGCCCATCAAAAATTACAAAACTAATAAATCTCATTTACTATTTAAAAAAATATTCAAAGCTCATGTTTTTATTTTTTTTTATTCAAATTTAAAAAACAATATAAGAAATTCTTCTTCAACACTTTCAAGTCCTCAAAAGCCATACCAGCCTCCCCAGCGACGATAATACCATCCACCATAACCGTAACCGCCACCATAGCCACCCCAGCCCCAAGGTACAAAACGCCATAGGAAACGGGCCTGGCGTTCAGTGCCATTTGCATGGCCTTCGCCGAGATCAGCAACATCCAATAGAACAACAGGTTCTTCCTCCTCCAACTCATCCACCTCCTTGGTATCCTGGGCCACAGGCAATGATGCTACAGCCCAAATTAGGGCAACAAATGAGAGTAAAAGTAGAAAACGCATTTTGTTCACTTGAGCTTTAAAACCAGAGATTAAATTTCTGTTTATGTTCAAATTTCAAACTGCAATTGTTAACTGCTATGTTCAGTATGGTGACAGAGTTTTTATATTCCCTAAATTTCGCCATTCAATGAAAACTAACACTAAGAGCCCATCCCAATATCATTCATGCGAAATTCTGTTTCGCAAGTTCAGTTGGCCATACAAAGTCGTCTGCATCACGTGCAATTTTTGAGAAGAAATAAATATTTGAAAGCAAATAGAACAAGCAACGTCAAAGATGCAGTTATGAGTGTTCAATTTACACAAATCGCTAAGGTATTGTGCTTTAACCAAACAAAAGTAATGACTGGGAATCGAATTTTTGCAATTAGAATGGGAATCTAAGTGATGAAACTTAGAACTAGATAGGCATTTTAAGATGATCATAACATTTTTTTTACAAAATTCCATTACAAATTGAAATTTCGATATGAAAATTTGGCTGTATCTCCTAACCTATGCGTCCTAGAGGGAAATAGGCCTTAATTCGTGATCCCATCAAAAATGTCATTGAAAATTCCCCAAAAATCGACATTTCTCTATGAAAACTTTAGCTTAGGTAAGATTAAAGTGGCAATCTGCCATCAGACTCACTTAGACGTTTTCATCCATTGTGATACCACAGGAACAGAAAAAGGAATATGCCTTGAAGTTCTTACGGTTGAACCATCCAGATCGCCTTAAAAAGCCCAACAACTTGCGAATGTTCACATCCTCTAATTCAGACAGGTTCCCAAAGAAATGAGAACCTAAAGTGGAACTTCTTCTGACTGCTAGTTCAGGACACACCCACAGAATATGGTTCATTTCAGGAATAGTGGCACAGTTCTTTTTATCAAAAAGTGTTTCAGGTAGGGTGTAATCCACACTGCCTGTAACATCGGATATTGTATCAAGGATAACACAATATCCGTATTCGCCACATAAACAAAGAGGAAGCTCCCTTAGCCTCACGGCAGTGGTCGCAGCAATTTGTCTAGCCACAATTTTCAGAGGCATAAGATGTAGCAATAAATTTAGTGTCTCAAATGGTGTCGTCCTCAATGCGGTTGTGATACACAAACAATCCATCCTTTGGATCCGGTAGGTGGACTTTTACGGCGTCGTCCACCAGACCACAACACCATATAGTATTATAGGTCTGACAACGGCAGTATATCCTCAATGCATGAGGAGCGGTCTAAACCCCCAACTTTTGCCAATGTCCCTCTAGCAGGTGTACAGGGCAAGAGTTGCCTTTCTTGCCCTTTCCAAAATGTTGGATTTAAAGTTCAATTTCCTGTCCAGCCAAACACCCAGGTATTTTGCGCATTCTGCAAATGGAACATACTCTCCCCCCAAGGGGACAGGTGTCACTGTAGGCTTCTTGCATCTCCTGCTGAAAAAAACTACTTCTGTCTTGCATGGATTTACACCTAGACCACTTTCGGTAGCCCACTTTGCTCTTGCACGTTGGGCATGCTGAAATATATCTTTTAGAGTGCTGGGAAATTTTCGTCTAACCTCAATTGTCACGTCATCAGCATACGCTTTTACACTTTTTTCTTCCAGAGACAATAATATATTGTTAATGGCTATATTCCAAAGTTGAGGAGACAGCACACCTCCTTGAGGAGTTCCTCTGCTGACCCAAATTTTTAGACCCACAGATGCCAAGCCAGATGCATCTTTTAGTAAGTTTAGTTAAAAAATTCGAAACTTTACCTGTAATCTTCCAAGCATCAAATTTGGGTTTGAAAACTTAAAATTGGCTGCATCTCCTAAACAATTCGTCCTAGAGGGAAATGGGGCTTAATTCCTAACTTCATCCAAAAGTTCGACATTTTACTGAAAATCCTCAAAAAGTCGAAATTTTAGTATGAAAACTAAACTTTCATCCTAGAGGGAAATGGGCCTTAATTCGTAACTCCATCAAAACTTACGAAATTTCATAAAAATCAAAATTTCTCTATTGAAACTTTAAATTGGCTGTATCTCCTAAACTATGCGAAATGGGCTTTACTTCGTAACTCCATCAGAAAATTGGAAATTTCATCGAAAATCCCACAAAAGTGGAAGTTTCACAATGAAAAAATTAGTTTGGCTATATCTGCCAAACTATGCGTCCAAGGGGGAAGTGGGGCTTATTTCGTGACTCCATCAAAAATTTCAAAATGCCCTTAAACTATGCGTTCTAGAGGGAAATTGGCCTTCATTCGTGACTGCATCAAAAATTTCAAAATATCATCGAAGATCTTTTAAAAATTTAAATTTCGCTATGCAAGCTTTAAATTGGCTGTATCTCTTAAACTATGCGTCCTAGAGGGAAATGGGCCTTAATTCGTAACTCCATCAAAACTTACGAAATTTCATAAAAAATTCCCCAAAAATCAAAATTTCACTATTGAAACTTTAAATTGGCTGTATCTCCTAAACTATGCGTACTAGAGGGAAATGGGCTTTACTTCGTAACTCCATCAGAAAATTGGAAATTTCATCGAAAATCCCACAAAAGTGGAAGTTTCACAATGAAAAGTTTGGTTTGGCTATATCTTCCAAACTATGCGTCCTAGGGGGAAGTGGGGCTTATTTCGTGACTCCATCAAAAATTTCAAAATGCCCTTAAACTATGCGTCGTAGAGGGAAATTGGCCTTCATTCGTGACTGCATCAAAAGTTTCAAAATATCATCGAATTTCTCTTAAAAATTTAAATTTCGCTATGCGAGCTTTGAATTGGCTGTATCTCTTAAACTATGCATCCTGGGAAATGGGCCTTAATTCATCACTCCCATCAAAAAAATTCCTAAATTCATCGAAAATCCCTTAAAAATAAAAATGTCACGATAAAAACTTTAAATTGGCTGTATCTCCTAAACTATGCGTCCTAGAGGAAAATGAGACTTAATTCGTGACTCCCATCAAAAAATTCAAAATTTCATCGAAAATCCATTTAAAATTAAACATTCTTAATAAGAAAGTTTATTAAGCTATTAATTCGTGACTTCATCGAAAATCCTCCAAAAATCAAAATTTCACTGTGAAAACTTAAAATTGGCTGTATCTCCTAAACTAATGGTTCTTGAGAATAAATCGACCTTAATTCGTGTCTATTTCGAAATATTCATAATTTTTTTTATTGGAAATTCATAAAAAATCGAATGCCAGTGAGAAAATTTTATATTGATCATAAGGGCGGTTCGGAAACTTCTTAGCCTATCACAAAAAGCGCGGTATAAACACACAAAAGTTAATGTTTGGGAAACTTCCATCTCTGCTATGAACACATGTTAAATTTTGTTTCGATCTGGCAACTCCTTCATATAGAAACAGGTGTTCACAAAAGACGCGTTTTTTTACAATGGAAAAATTTGAAATGCGTGGTGTAATTAAATCTTATCTTCTTATATATAAAAATAAATTTGTGTTTGTTCGTTTGTTTGTTGGTAAATTTGTTTGTCTGTTCCGTACAGACTCAAAAAGGCTGAACCGATTTTCTTCAAATTTTTACGGTTGGTGCATATCTGAAGGGGAGGCGGACCCTCCCCCTTACCCTAATTTTCAGAAACTCCAGATCTCGGAGATGGGTGGTGCGATTTAAGCAAAATTTTGTGTGCTCTCTTAAAGTAACCTAAAAACAAAAATTTGGTATCCAAATTTCATATGGGTTACCTAGGAGGCAAGCCCCACCCTAAAACCTACCAAATATATATATAGACCAATCACGACAATATGGGACTCAAATGAAAGGTATTTATGATTAAAATTCGAATTTGATATCAAAATGTGCGACCAAGTATTAGGGGGACCGCCCCTCCCTAAAAACATCCCCAAACAAGACTTATTTACTGACTATCGCAATATGGGGCTCAAATAGAAGTATTTGGGTATAGAATACGAATATGATATCCAAATGTGGAACCAAGTGTTTTGAGAGCCGCCCCTCCCCAAAGATCACAAATTTACGAGCATAGCAATATGGGGCTCAAATGATAGGTAGTTGAAAGTACCGCACGAATCTGATATCAATATTCGGTAAAAAGTTTCTATGGGCCCACCACACCCCCATAACACCACCCAAATAGGAAGTACTTGCTGACCATTGCAATATGGGGCTTAAAAATTGGGTCCTTAGAGTAGAATACGAAGCTGATATATATTTTCAGAGAAAGTCATTGAATGGACGTCCCATCCCCTAAACCGGACATTTTTACCGACTTTGCAAATATGGGGCGCAAATTAAAGGTATTTTGGAGTAGACCACTAATCTGATATTACCATTCGGGGCCAACCCCCAAATGGGACGTAGTTTCTCACCATGGCAATTTGGGTCTTAAAGAGAGTGGACCTCTCCACAAAGCGGACATATTTGCTGACTTTTGCAATACGGGGTTTAAATGAGAAGTACTTGAGGTTAAAAAAACGAATTTGATATTCAACTTTGAGTCAAATGGCAAAATGGGGTCCAAATAAATGATATTTGAGAGTAGAGTAGGCTAAGTTTTTGGGCGACAAACTCACTCCCTAAAACACACCTAAATCGGACATATTACCGACCAGGTCAATAGGGGGTTCAAATGAAAGGTATTTGGGGAGTGGGGCACGAAATTGATACCCATTTTCGGGATCAATTTTCTGGGGATCTACCCCTTCCCAAAAACACCCCACAAACAACAATTATTTATTGATCCTCGTAATATAGTGCTCAAGTAAAGGTATTTAGAAATAGAATACAAATTGGGAATAAACACATAAATGCTTTAAATTGTTTTAAAATGTTTCTTTATTTTAATTCATTGAACACATTTTTTATAATATTTATATTATGGTTCTTGGGTCTAGTAGAATCCATGCCAGCCACCCCATCTGTGATAATAATTCCAGCCCCATCCTCCAAAACCACCACCATAGCCTCCCCATCCCCATGGTACAACATGAAATATAAATCGAGCCTGTCGTTCAGTGCCATTGGTATGGCCTTCACCAAGATCAGCCAAATCCAATAAAGCAATGGGCTCTTCGACATCAATGACATCCTGGTCATCCTTGGCATCGTTTACATCCTTTGCATCGTTTACATCCTTGGCATCGTTTACAACCCTTGCATCGTTAACATCCTTTGCATCCTTTAGATCCTTTGCATCGTTTACATCCTTTACGTTAAAAGGCAAGGCATTTACAGCCAAAATGAAGGCAACAAAAGTCAGCAATATGAAAACTCTCATCTTGAGTTGGAGGAAATTATTTGATGTTGGTGAAATGTAGGTGTTAACTGATACTTCTATGTCGTTTGCATTTTGTATTTATATTCCCCAAAGTATTTGAGGGGGAATGGTATTAAACTCTGGAATTTTTGTTTAAGTTTAATCAAACAATCTTGGCTGACGCACAATTGGGCATCTAAAGAAGGCGCGTCTTCACAGTTAATTTCTGAGCAAACAACACAAATGAAGGCAAGCATTTTATTCGACATATTCATCAAAAACTAAATGATTAGCTAAGTAAGACATGAGGTACAAAAATTTGCACAATTAAATGAAACAAAAACAATGAATGGTGGAGATATCGTCTTTTATTTGGAATTGAAATTAGAACCAAAAATATGTTGGTGCATATCATGCCCAATTGTAATTAAAATCGTATGAATCATATTTGTTAATTAAAATCTAATTTGTAGATAAATCGTATGATTAGAATAGTTGTTTTTACATTTTAACAACAAATTTTAAAGAATTAAAAAAAAAAAATATGAAAATCGACCAAAATATGAATTTTTCTCAAGGAAAATTTAAAATGGCCATATCTCCTTAACTTAGCCTCGTAGAGCAAAAGGAAGGTTAATTCGTGACCACTTCAACAAATTCAAAAAATTGATGAAAATCGACCAAAATATGAATTTTTTCCAAGGAAAACTAAAAATGGTCATATCTCCTTAACTAAGCCTCTTAGAGCAAAAGCAAGGTTAATCGTGACCACTTCCAAAAATTTAAAAATTTTATGAAAATCGACCAAAATATGATTTTTTTTCAAGGAAAACTTAAAATGGCCATTTCTCCTTAACTAAGCCTCGTAGAGCGGAAGGAAGGTTAATTCGTGATCACTTTCATAAATTCAAAAAATTGATGAAAAACGAACAAAATATGAATTTTTCTCAAGGACAACTTGAAATGGCCATATCTCCTTAACTAAGCCTCGTAGAGCGAAAGGAGGGTAAATTCGTGATCACTTCCAAAAATTCAAAAAATTTATGAAAATCGATCAAAATTTGAATTTTTCTCAAGGAAAACTTAAAAAGGCCATATCTCCTTAATAAAGCCTAGTAGAGCAAAAGGAAGGTGAATTCGTGATCACTTCCAGAAATTAAAAAAATTTATGAAAATCGACCAAAAAATATAAATTTTTTAAAGGAAAACTTAATTTGGCCATATCTCCTTAACTAAGCTTCGTGGAGCGAAAGGAAGTTTAATTCGTGACCACTTCCAGAATATCAAAAAGTTTATGAAAAACGACCAAAATATGAATTTTTCTCAAGGAAAACCTGAATTGACCATATCTCCTTAACTAGGCCTCGTAGAGCAAAAGGAAGGTTAATTCGTGATCACTTCCAAAAATTCAAAAAGTGATGAAAATCGACCAAATTATGGATTTTTCTCAAGGAAAACTTAATATGGCCATATCTCCTTAACTAAGCCTCGTAGAGCAAAAGATATGGTAAATTCGTGATCACTTTCAAATATTCAAAAAATTTATGAAAATCGACCAAACTATGGATATTTCTCAAGGAAGACTTTAAATGGCCATATCTCCTTAACTAACCATCGTAGTGCGAAAGGAAGGTTAATTTCGCGATCACTTCCAAAAATTAAAAAAATTGATGAAAATCGACCAAAATATGATTTTTCTCAAGGAAAACTTAAAATGGCCATATCTACTTAACTAAGCCTCGTAGAGCGAAAGGAAGGTTAATTCGTGATCACTTCCAAAAATTCAAAAAATTGGTGAAAATCTACCAAAATATGAATTTTTCTCAAGGAAAACTTAAAATGGCCATATCTCCTTAACTAAGCCTCGAAGAGCAAAAGGAAGGTGAATTCGTGATCACTTCCAAAAATTCAAAAATTTTATGAAAATCGAACAAGATATGAATTTTTCTCAAGGAAAACTTAAGATCGCCATATCTCCTTAGGAGCGAAAATTCAAAAAATTGATGAAAATCGACCAAAATATGGATTTTTGTCAAGGAAAACTTAAAATGGCCATATCTCCTTAACTAAGCCTCGTAGAGAAAAAGGAAGGTTAATTCGTGATCACTTCCAAAAATTCAAAAAATTGATGAAAATCGAACATATATGGATTTTCCTCAAGGAGAACTTAAAATGGTCATATCTCCTTCAGAAAGCCTCGTAGAGCAAAAGGAAGCTAAATTCGTGATCACTTCCAAAAATTTTAAAAAAATTATGAAAATCGATCAAAAATAAATTTTTCTCAAGGAAAACTTAAAATGGCCATATCTCCTTCAGAAAGCCTCGTAGAGCAAAAGGAAGGTAAATTCGTGATCACTTCCAAAAATTTTCAAAAATTTATGAAAATCGACCAAAAATAAATTTTTCTCAAGGAATACTTAAAATGGCCATATCTCCTTAACTAAGCCTCGTAGAGCAAAAGGAAGGTTAATTCGTGATCACTGTCAAATATTCAAAAAATTGATGAAAATCGACCAAAACATTGATTTTTCTCAAGGAAAACTTAAATTGGCCACATCTCCTTAATTAAGCTTCGTAGAGCGAAAGGAACGTAAATTCGTGATCACTTCCGAAAATTGAAATAAATGATTGTTTAGGTGGATTTAAATGATTGTTTGGGGGATTTTCGATGAGGTTTTGAAATTTTTGATAGTCACAAATTTTGTCCCATTTCCCTTCTAGGACCCATAGTTTGGGATATATCGCCAATTTAAAGTTTTCATATTGAAGTTAGGATTTTTTTGGATTTTCGTTGACATTTTGTAATTTTGATGGACCCACGTATTATGGTCTATTTCCCTTAAGACGCATAGAGATACAGCCAATTTAAAGTTTTCATAGGTAAATTTCGATTTGTGGGGGATTTTTGATGAAATTTCGCAGTCCCGAATTAGGGACCACTTGCCTCTAGGACGCATAGTTTAGAAGATACGGGCTATTTTAATTTTGATAATAAAACGACCTGTGTAAGAGAAATTACTTAGATACAACTATGAACATGTTAAATTGTTTAAAAATATTCTGTTATTATCATTCTTTATTTTAATTCATAGAGTAAACTACTTAAAAACTTCTAAAAATTGTTTTTTTGGGTCTAGTAGAATGCATGCCAACCACCCCATCTGTGGTAATAATTCCAGCCCCATCCTCCAAAACCGCCACCATATCCTCCCCAGCCCCATGGTATAGCATGAAATATAAATCGGGATTGGCGTTGAGTGTTATTGGTGTGGCCTTCACCCAGATCAGCCAAATCCAACAAAGCAATGGGCTTTTGGGCATCATAGACATCCTGGTCAACCTTTGCGTCCAAGGGTAAGGCAGTTACCGCCATAATGAAGGCAACAAAAGTCAGCAGTATAAAGACTCTCATTTTCAACCTTTTGTTGGATTGAATTATATGATGTTGGTAAAATTTAGATGTTAACTGATACTTCTATTTCGTTTGGATTTTGTATTTATATTCCCAAAAGTATGTGCGGGAATGGGGTATCTCTGGGAGTCTCTGTGAAATATTTCTTGGATGACACACAAGTAGGCATGTTAAGAAGGCCCGTCTTCATAGATAATCCCTGAGTAGGCAACACACATGACGCGAAGCATTTTAATCCAGATATCCATGAGATTCCAATTGCTTACGCCAGTAAAACATGAGGTAAAAAGTTTACATAAAATAAATTAAAACATGAATTGAGGGAGATATCGCCTTTTATTTGTTAATTAAATTAAAACTAAAGATGTTAATAGCCATCATTTTTAGTTTTTTTTTTGTTTTAAATTTCCTGACTCATATTTTGAAACATATTTAATTCTAAGCTAAAGTCACACATCAAGGCCCATTTCCATGTAGGACGCATAGTTTAGGAGGCACAGCAAATTCAAAGTTTTCATAGTGAAATTTCGATTTTTGGTTGATTTTCGATAAACTTCTAATTTTTTGGTGGAGTCACAAATAGAGGTCAATTTCCCTCTGGGGCGCATAGTTTAGGAGTTACAGCCAATCCAATTTCTTGACAAGAAACTGTTTTAGGGATTGGTTTTACATGAATGAAACTCTATAGGTCACCCTTTAGTCGAGAGTACTGCCTCAATCGCGCAACTATTCGTCAAACTTATTAATGCGGAAGAGACGGATAAACCAGAGGGTGCATCCCTCTGGTTTATCCGTCTCCAGTTCGTCCCCAGCCTTTAAGTAAAGGTGGTGTTTCCGACTCGGATTCAGACAGCGACAGTGTCAATCAAACAGTCATCGCAGCTGAATCGAGAGAGGAGAGCAGCGGGATGACGGCAGAAGTGAGCGGTGGCGTTGCTAAGCTCACAAGCAGACCGGGAAGCGATCAGGGGCAAATAAGGGAGTGCGCATGGAGGACTGTGACTTCCAAAAGGATGCCACAGCCATCACGGAAAGGGAAGATGGTCACTTAGAAAGTTAAGGGGCCGCCCTCTTACGCCGGAGTGGCAAGGAAGCCCAACAGAAATGAGATGACTTGTGCAGTCATCGATATCGGCTGTGCATCCGATAGGATTCCACCAGATCGTCGGTTCCAGGTAAGGCATTTCGAAAATGATCAGGTTATCGAACATGCATTGGACTCTGAAGGGGGTCCAACCATATGAATAATGAGCTGTGAGTATAGGGGGACATCTTAACGCGGAATATACTGCTACTGTCAAAAGCTCGTTGGAAGTACCCACACTTCCTGGGGTGCAAATCACGATCTTGTAAGAAAGATGGACATCCCACAGCTCACAAAGGCCACAGTCTTCATCAAGGAAGTGGGCGGCGAAATCGCGACGGAACAAGCAAATTTAAAAATTGGTTGTGAAGAAATGCGTGGTTTTCCACAGGAAGGAGAAGGAGGAAGGAATTCTCTTTGTGGTGGGCATTGTTCAAGTCTCCGTGACAAGTTTGGCTAAGACTAAAGGCATGGCGTAATACGTGTCCATAGCCATCTTTTTCTAAATTGGGAAGACAATGATAGGGAAATATCCTCATATTGAGCCATCAAGCAGTGGAGTGGCGGGACACAAATTACCGCCTAACTTACAGTTGGCCGACGACAAGATTATCACCGATTCTCTTAATATTGGGAAGACTAGGATAAGCAAAGATCGGTAATAAGTTGAAAACCAACTGGCCAAAATTCGGAAGATTAACACTACGAACGCGCATGTAACAGGGTGAAACAGCGAAACAGTTGGTAGGACGATGAAAATCCTATGGGGTGATCCGGATCGTAAGAGGACGAAGCTATCTCTAAAAGGAAGTAAGAAGGAGCTTAGCATAGCTTTCGGTATCATATCGGGACACATAGGACTACGAGCTCACTTATGCAAAATCGGTGTGACAAGTGATATCATATGTAGATCATGTGGGAAAGATGATGAGACGTTGGAGCATTTCCTATGTCATTGCCCGGCTTTCGCGGCTAAAAGACACCGTTACTAAGGTGGGGACATAGTACCAGATTTAAACCAACTTTCGGAAGTGGTGTGCAAAAAAGTTAAGGATTTCGTAAGAAGCACGGAAGTCCTAACTCAAAATGTTCTTTTTCGAGGTTATTTTTTAGCGCACAACAAGCCGATTACTGGCTTGGGTAAATGTCCATAGTGGCATGGGGCTGAGTAATATCGGCACCCTCTTTTCAACTTAACCTAACCCAGCTAAAATTTTGCATGACTTACAGCAACTGTGCCAAGTACGGTCAAAACCTGATGTAGCTCCCATAAAAACCCATCTCCCGGTTTAATTTCTTGAGCCCCTGGAAGCCACAATTGTTTTCCAATTTTACTATAAATTTGCACATAGTGATCTGTTGTGACTTTCAACAACCGTACAAAGTAAAGTCCAAATAAGTCTGTAACCTGATATAGCTCCCATATAAACCGATATCCGATTTGACTTCTTGAGGCCTTACGAGCCGCAACTGTATCGCTCTGCCGCACGCCTTTCGCACTCGGCTATAAAATGGAGGTCCCTTATCATTGAGCTTAAAATTGAATCGAACAGCATTCATTGATATGTGAGAAGTTTGGCCCAGTCCCTTAATGGAGTGTTCATGGGCAAATTTGCATTTGCTTGCATACTTTACTAGAGCGAGCTTAGGACTACCCTTAATTATAGAATTAATTTTCCAACATTTTCATTAATTCTTCTCATATTTTAATCAAGAATAAACTTGCCCAACACCTAATTTTGTTGTTTTCCTACATGTGCACATCACGAAATTCTAAATCTTTGTGCAAATATCTTTAGCCTTACTTGGTTAACTAATTAGATTCACATGATTATCTGGTATTAAATGCTTGGCTACATTAATGTTGATTACTCAGGGATTGACCATGACGACAAGCCCGCACGAGATGCCATTTGTGAGTCAGTCAAGAAATAGCCTAAAAAAACTTAAGCTAGACTTTCAGTATTAGATGCCATTCCCGTACAATATTTGGGGAATATAAATACCATTCCCATCTAAGTCGACAGCATCAGTTAACACCTACATATCACCAACATCAAATACTTTCTTCAAACAAAAGAAAGAAAAAAACTGAAAATGCGTGTTCTAGCACTACTGTCGTTTGTTGCCTTCATTTTGGCTGCAACTGCGTTGCCTGTTGTGAAGGATTCAAAAGAGGACCAGGATGCCAGGGATGTCCAGGAGCCTATTGCTTTATTGGATTTGGCTGATCTTGGTGAAGGTCATACCAATGGCACTCAGCGCCAAGCTCGTTTCATATTTCATGCTGTACCATGGGGCTGGGGAGGCTATGGCGGCGGTTTTGGAGGATGGGGCTGGAATTATCACCACAGATGGGATTCCTGGTATGGATTCTATTAACAATGAACTATGGTCTAAAGATTAGCCCTTATATAAAAATAAATAAATAAATGAAACAAATTGTTCAACATTTTGGCAAGATTGGTCAAACAATGCGCTTGCAGTGGCTCCTGGGGGAAAATCTATATACATATATATCAGATATATCTAAATCTGGGCAGATTGCTATGAAATTCAGCAGTAATATCGTGGGTCATAAAAAAATCCTTCCTGTCGAATTTCGAGAGAATCGGTTAAGAAAAGACCATTTTATTGCATTATTACTGCAAATCGGACGAACATATATATGAAAGCTATATCTAAATCTGAACCGATTTCGAGCAAACTTCTCGGATACTGTCACAGTCGTCGAAGAAAGCCTTGTACTAAGTTTTGGGAAGATTAGTCAATAAATGCGCTTGCTGTGACTCTAGTAGTGAAAATCGTGGGATCTATATATAGGAGAGCTATATCTAAATCTGAACCGATATCTATGAAACCATGTCGAGAGTCATAAACAAATCCTTCCTGCCAAATTTCGTGAGAATCGGGTAGCAAATGACCATTTTACTGCACTACTAGCTGACGCGGCCCGCTCCCCTGCGCCTTCTTTTACTTTATATGGAACAAAATTTTCCTTGGAATATTTTTTTCTACAATTTAAGAGCTTTCAGTGAAATACCATGCTACGAAAATAGTATATCGCTTGACAAACAGTTTAACAATTTAAGTTTCTGAATCCCATATCATCTTTATTGGTCTTCGAATTTAAGTTTGAATGTAAGGTGTACTCCATTCTTAAAATACTTTATTTCAGCCCGATATACTTATGATATCTGCTTAAGGGGTGTTTTCGGGGTTATGGTGGTCCCCCCAGACACTTGGCCCTGAAAAATATCAGCATCGTGCTCTTCATTCAAATAGCATTTATTTAAACCCCATATTGCCATTGGTTTAGGGGAGTTTACACGATGAGGCGACCCCCCAAACACATGGCCCCAAAATAGGTTATCAAATTCGTTTTCTAATCTCAAATACCTTTCATTTTAGCCACAAATTGGCATGGTCAGTGAAAAAGTTCTCTTTGTGGGGTATTTTAGGAAAGGGGTGGACCCCCAGAAAATTGGTCCCGAAAATGGGTATCAATTCTTGCTCTACCTACCAATTCCATTCATTTAAGCCCCGCCTTGACATGATCGGTCAATATGACCGATTTAGGGGTGTTTTGGTCCTCCAATCACTAAGCCCTGAAAATATATCAGCAACGTGCTCTATTCTCATATCATTTATTTGAACCCCATATTGCCATTGACCTCAAAATTGGATATCAAATTCTCCTTATTGCAAAAGTCAGCAAATATGTCCGGTTTGGGGTATTGGCCCTAAAAACTATAAATTTTTAGTTCCAATCTCTTTAAGACCCAAATTGTCTTGGTGAGCAAATACGTCCTATTGGGGTGTTGTTATGGTGGTCGGATGTCCCCTAGACAGTTGGTCCCTAATGTTGATATCAGATATGTGGTCCCCGAAATACCTTTAATTTGAGCCCCATATTTCCATAGCCGGCAAACCTGACCGGCTTGGGGGTGTTTTAGGGGGTTGGGCGGCCACTCAGTGAGTTGGCCTTGAAAATATATATCGGATTCGTGTTCCAATCAAAAAACCTCTTATTTGAGCCTCATATTGCAATAGTCAGCGAATACTTACTATTTGGGTGGTGTTGTGGCGGTGGGGTGGACGCGTAGACACTTTTCCCGAATATTGATATCAGATTCGTGCTTTACTTCCAAAGACCTTTCATTTGAGCCCCATATTGCAATGGTCGTAAATTTTTCCTCTTTGGGGATGTTTTGTGGGGAGAGGCTGCCTCCCAAACACTTGGTCCCATATTTGGATACCAGATTCTAATTCTACACTCAAATACCTTTTATTTAAGCCCCATATTGCGATGGTCAGTAAATAAGTCCTGTTTGGGGGGTGTTTTGAGGAAGGGGTGGACCCCCAGAAACGTGGTCCCACATTTGGATATCAGATTTGTATTCTACTCGCAAATACCTTTCATTTGAGTCCCATATTGCCATGGTCGGTAAATATGCCCGATTTAGGGGAGTTTTGGGGCTTGGGGTCGTCCCCCTAGCACTTAGTCCGACAATTGGATATCAGATATGTTTTCTTATCCTTTATACCTTTCATTTGAGTCCCATATTGTCATGATTGGTGTAAATATATATTTGGTGGGTTTTAGGGTGGGGTGGCCCCCCCTAGGTACCCTATCCGAAATTTGGTTACCAAATTTTTATACCCACCACCGAAGGATGGGGGTATATTCATTTTGTCATTCCGTTTGCAACACATCGAAATATCCATTTCCGACCCTATAAAGTATATATATTCTTGATCAGCGTAAAAATCTAAGACGATCTAGGCATGTCCGTCCGTCTGTCCGTCTGTCTGTTGAAATCACGCTACAGTCTTTAAAAATTGAGATATTGAGCTGAAATTTTGCACAGATTATTTTTTTGTCCATAAGCAGGTTAAGTTCGAAGATGGGCTATATCGGACTATATCTTCATATAGCCCCCATATAGACCGATCCGCCGATTTAGGGTCTTAGGCCCATAAAAGCCACATTTAATATCCGATTTTGCTAAAATTTGAAAAAGTGAGTTTTGGGAGGCCCTTCGACATTCTTCATTAATTTGGCTCAGATCGGTCCAGATTTGGATATAGCTGCCATATAGACCGATCCTCCGATTTAGGGTCTAAGGGCCATAAAAGCCACATTTTGTATCCGATTCCGCTGAAATTCGGGACAGTGAGTTGTGTTAGACCCTTCGACATCCTTCGTCAATTTGGGTCAGATCGGTTTAGATTTGGATATAGCTGCCATATAGACCGACCCTCCGATTTAGGGTCTAAGGGCCATAAAAGCCACATTTTGTATCTGATTCCGCTGAAATTCGGGACAGTGAGTTGTGTTAGGCCCTTCGACATCCTTCGTCAATTTGGCTCAGATCGGTTCAGATTTGGATATAGCTGCCATATAGACCGACCCTCCGATTTAGCGTCTAAGGGCCATAAAAGCCACATTTTTTATCCGATTCCGCTCAAATTCGGGACAGTGAGTTGTGTTGAGCCCTCCGACTTCCTTTGTCAATTTGGCACAGATCGGTTCAGATTTGGATATATCTGCCATATAGACCGCTCCTTCGATTTATGGTGTTAGGCCCATAAAAGCCACATTTATTACCCGATTTTGCTGAAATTTGGGACAATGAGATGCGTTAGGCCCCTTGATATCTTTTTTCAATTTGGTCCAGATCGGTTCAGATTTGGATATAGCTGCTATATAGACCGATTTCTTGATTTAAGGTTTTGGGCCCATAAAAGACGCATTTATTGTCCGATGTCGCTGAAATTTGGGAGAGTGAGTTTAGTTAGGCTCTTCGACGTCCTTCTTCAATTTTGCCCAGATCGATCCAGATTTGAATATAGCTGCCATGTAGACCGATCTCTCGATTTAAAGTCTTTGCCCCATAAAAAGCGCATTTATAATCCGATTTCACTGAAATTTTACATAGTAACTTATGTTAGGCTTTTCAACATCCGTGTCGTATATGGTTCAGATCGGTTAATTTTTAGTTATAGCTACTGTACTTATTAGTATTTGGTCCAAATCGGAACATGTTTTGAAATAACTGATATGGGTCATAAGGTATGAAATTTTCACCGAATTTTGATGAAAGGTGGTTTACATATATACCCGAGGTGGTGGGTATCCAAAGTTCGGCCCGGCCGAACTTAACGCCTTTTTACTTGTTATTTTTAGGGTAGTATATGAGAGCACACAAAATTTCACTTAAATCGCACCACCCATCTTCGAGATCTGGCGTATCTGAAAATTAGGGTAAGGGGGAGGGTCCGCTCCCCTTCAGATATCAAAAATGTAGTACCCTATTTTCACCACGGGATCATTATGCACCATCTGTGAAAATTTCAAGAAAATCGTTTCAGCCGTTTTTGAGTCTATAAGGAATACACAAGCAAACAAACAAACACAAATTGATTTTTATATATAAGATTACTGGAAATCGGACGAATATATATATGGGAGCTATGTCTAAATCTGAACCGATGTTTTCCAGTTTCAATAGGCTTCGCCTCTAGGCCTCAAAACACTACCATAGCAAATTTGAAGAGGATCGGATAAAAATTGCGACCTGTAGTTTGTACACAAATTAACATGGACAGACGGACAGACAGACAGATAGAGAGACAGACAGACAGACAGACAGACAGACAGACAGATAGAGAGACAGACAGACAGACAGACAGACAGACAGACAGACAGACAGACTGACTGACTGACTGACTGACTGACTGACTGACTGACTGACTGACTGACTGACTGACTGACTGACTGACTGACTGACTGACTGACTGACTGACTGACTGACTGACTGACTGACTGACTGACTGACTGACTGACTGACTGACTGACTGACTGACTGACTGACTGACTGACTGACTGACTGACTGACTGACTGACTGACTGACTGACTGACTGACTGACTGACTGACTGACTGACTGACTGACTGACTGACTGACTGACTGACTGACTGACTGACTGACTGACTGACTGACTGACTGACTGACTGACTGACTGACTGACTGACTGACTGACTGACTGACTGACTGACTGACTGACTGACTGACTGACTGACTGACTGACTGACTGACTGACTGACTGACTGACTGACTGACTGACTGACTGACTGACTGACTGACTGACTGACTGACTGACTGACTGACTGACTGACTGACTGACTGACTGACTGACTGACTGACTGACTGACTGACTGACTGACTGACTGACTGACTGACTGACTGACTGACTGACTGACTGACTGACTGACTGACTGACTGACTGACTGACAGACAGACGGACAGACAGACAGACGGACAGACAGACGGACAGACAGACGGACAGACAGACGGACAGACAGACGGACAGACAGACGGACAGACAGACAGACAGACGGCCATAGCTAAATCGAATCAGAAAGTGATTCTGAGTCGATCAGTGTACTTATCAATGAGTCTATCTCTCTTCCTTTTGGGTGTTACAAACTAATTCACTAAGTTATAATACCCTGTACCACAGTAGTGGTATAAAAGGGATATAAAAATTTTAAAAATACCAATAAGCTCCAGAGGCTTTACCCACAAAAGTGGCTGGAACATTGAGGTCCGATCTGTGTGGTGTTCATTGCTGTCACGAGAAGCTAAGGCTGCGAGCTACCGGGCGCGTCCACAGGTTGCGGATAGTGGAATGCCCCAAACGGAGTAGCTGCAACGGCAGTCGCGGACAATCAGCGGTATCGAGCGGAGAGTCTCAGTGAGTCCGGGCGGCACCGACTCTTCCACAAATACTGAGAGCCTATGATGCTCGATATGACAAGGCAGGGTGTTGGCGACTTCAAATAACAAATGGCCACCCTGTTGCCGCGGTGATCGGTACTTTGGACCGGAACGAGCTTGCTCACCTACAGGAGCCTGACGAGAATCGCCACCTTCACATGAAAATGTGGCTACAACAACCCAAAAATAGTTTTCATAAGGTCAATGTAGCCGTAGTTAGTTACCAAGTGAATGCTAACAAATGGCTCGAATTGGAGGATTGTGATTAGAGCTCTATCAGCACAAGGAAGGGTTGTGTACCCCTTTTTGGCTCTTGGATATTTGTCGGATTTTCAGGTCATTTGAAACAGACAGTTAAAGTTTATTGGCTACGAGGATGACGTTGTCATCATGGTGTATGGCCGTTCAGAGTGCGTATAGTATGCTTCCAAAATACTAGGTAACTTCGTATGTTCAGGGGACCTCCCCTAGATGTAATGGAGCTGCCGCTCTCACTACTGAGTATCCTGGAAAGCCATTGCAATGTCAGGACTTTGAGCTTGCGCTGGTCACATGGTGGACTTAAGATTGATTTGTGGGGATGAGAAGGAGTCATAGACGGAGCAAGATATCTGTCGGATTTTCAGGTCATTTGAAAAAGACAGTTAAAGTTTGTTGGCTACGAGGATGACGTTGTCATCATGGTGTGTGGCCGTTCAGAGTGCGTATAGTATGCTTGTATAATAATAGCTAACTTGTTATGTTCATGGGACCTCTCCTAGATGTGATGGAGCTGCTGCTCTCACTGCTGAATATCCTGAAAAGCCATTGCAATGTCAGGACTTTGACCTTGCGCTGGTCACATGGCGGACTTAAGATTGATTTGAGGGGATGAGAAGGAGTCATAGACGGTTGAGCACCGATGGTTGTGAGACTGCCTTGAAATTGTGAGAGCAGGTACAGGATTATGACTATATAAATTTTATTCTCCTGTCTAAATTATCTTCATGCAAAAGTCCTTTCGCCATTCTTGACTACTATAGCTTTCAATTGCTTATGTATCCTCCTCATCGCATACAAGATACTCTCGAGCGTACTGTGTGAAAGGTTCGAGTCTAAATTCATTCAAATAATTGGGCCCTATGAATGCGGCTTTAGACCTGGTAAATCCACCCTAGACCATATACTCACACTGCGCCAAGTCCTTCAAAACACCTGAGAAGGACAAATCAGCACCTATCATCTCTTTGTTGACTACAAAGAGTGGAATGGTCCTGAGACAAGGAGACAAGGAGACAAGTTGTCTATCGTGTGATCTCTTTAATATTGTGCTGGAGGACATTATACGAGATGCAGATGTGGCACACTACTCACAAGAGAACACATGCTACTCGCCTATGCCGACGACATCAATATCATCGCAAGTAGTAACTTCAGCTTTTGAAAGAATCCAAAGAGAGTCAATGAAAATGGGTTTGGCGGTAAATGGAGATAAAACGAAATGGATGATATCAACTCCCAAAACACTCTGTACAACCAAGCAGATAAAGAAAATTGGGAAAGTTGGTTGGGCACAACTTTGAGATGGTCAGCAATGAATGAATGACACCAGTTTTGAAATAAAGCGGAGAAAAATACTAGCAAACAGATGCCACAGTTTGGAAACAAGGCCACCTCTCGACAGATGAAGATTACACTATACAAGACACTGATACCACCCGTGTTGTTATTTGGTTCTGAGGCATGTGTACTTGTGATAGAAGACGAGATAGTTCTTGGAGTGTTTGAGAGAAAGATTCGTTTCAAAATATATGAACCAGTTTGCGTTAATGGAGAATATAGGCGTCGTACGAACCACGAGCTGTATGAGCTGTATGACGACGATAGCATAGTTACACGCTTCAAAATACAACGGCTGCTTTGGCTTGATCATGTTGTCAGAAAGTATGAAGAAGCTCCAGCAAAGAAGTCTTTTGAAGGCAAACCGGGACGACCAAAAGCCCGATGGAAAGATCAAGTGTTAGGAGACACCTCGAATCTTGCTGTCAGCGATTATAGAAGGAGCACAGAAGATCGAGGCGCTTGGAAGGCTATTCTGAGTTCGGTTTGTGAAACCAATGTTCTGTCATAGCCAATTAAAGTAAGTAAGTAAGCATCAGATCACTATTGCATTCGGGACTGCGGGCGAACTTATGTAGCATGAATGTGGCAAGTATGTTTATGGCATGTGTGCAAAATGATGAGACATTGCAGAATTACCAATGCCATTGCCCGGCTTTCGCGGGTAACTGACTACAGCACTTAGGTGGTGACACAAAATCAGACTTGAACCAATTTAGGGGCGTGGAATGGAGAGCAATTAGATATTTTTATACCCTCCACTATAGGATGGGGGTATATTAATTTCATCATTCTGTTTGTAACACCTCCGTCTGTCCGTCCGTCTGTCGGTCTGTCCGTCCGTCTGTCCCTCCGTCTGTCTGTCGAAAACACGCTAACTTCTGAAGGAGTAAAGCTAGACGCTTCAAATTTTGCACAAATACTTCTTATTAGTGTAGATCAGTTGGGATTGTAAATGGGACAAATCGGTCCATGTTTCGATATAGCAGCCATATAAACCGATCTTGGGTCTTGACTTCTTGAGCTTCTAGAGGGCGCAATCCTCGTTCGAGTTGACTGAAATTTTGTACATAGTGCGAAGTATGGTCAAAATCGGTCTATAACCTGATATAGCTGTCATATAAACCGCAAAGGGCGCAATTCTCGTCCAATTTGACTGAAATTTTGCACATATTTCCTTCCATCAATTGTGCCGAGTATGGTCCAAATCGGTCCATAACCTGATATAGCTGCCATATAAACCGATCTTGGGTCTTGACTTCTTAGGTCTCTATAGGGCGTAATTCTCATTCGATTTGACTGAAATTTTGCACATATTTTTTTGATATCACTTCCAACAATTGTGCCGAGTATGGTCCAAATCGGCTCATAACCTGATATAGCTGCCATATAAACCGATCTTGGGTCTTGATATTTTGAGCTTCTAGAGGGCGCAATTGTCGTCCGATTTAACTGAAAGTTTGCACATAGTGTTTTGATATCACTTCCAATATTTGTGCATAGTATGGTCCAAATCGGTCAATAACCTGATATAGCTGCCATATAAACCGATCTTGGGTCTTGATATTTTGAGCCTCTAGAGAGCGCAATTCTCATCCGATTTGGCACAAATTTTGTACAACGGCTTCTACTATGGTCTTTAACATACGTGTGCAATATGCTCTGAATCGATCTATAGCTTGATACAATTTCTATATAAACCGATCTCCCGATTTTGCTTCTTGAGCCCCGCATCGGACTATAACATGATATAGTTCCTCCTCCGTCCTTATTCATTATTCTTTGTTTGCCTAAAAAAAGATACTGCGCAAAGAACTCGACAGATGCGATCCATGGTGGAGGGTACATAAGATTCGGCCCGGCCGAACTTAGCACGCTTTTACTTGTTTTAGTAGCAAAGAATTCCGGACGAACATTTGTTTGAGGTTATTTTTTTATTCACAGCGCACACCAAGGCATGGGGCTAATCATGCCATCTAAAAACTCCAAAAAAATACTGCTGTCCCATTTCAGCATACTTTCCGTTGTTACAGCAAACATTTCTGCTGTTTTGACTAACAAATTTCTCTGTTTAGATATTTGCGGCGTTTAAATTAACTTCATGGGCCTCCATTTACAGCACAACTTGGTACATGTATGGAACAAGACTAAACTTGATCGACTCTTAATTTTGTTTTCCATTTTTTTCACATCATGAAATTCTAAAACTTAATGCAAATATCTCTTGACTTATTTGTGTAAAAAATTAGATTCACATGATTATCTGGAATTAAATATTTGGCCACATTGATGTTGTTTACTCAGGGATTGACCATGACGACAAGCCCTCTCGTGCGTCAGCCAAGATTATGCTAAAAAAAGAACTTAAGCTAGACTTCCAGTATTAGAAGCCTTTCCCGTACATTATTTGGGGAATATAAATACAATTCCCATCGTCATCTGCAGCGTCAGTTAACACCTACATTTCACTAACATCAAATACTTTCTCCAAGCAAAAGAAAAACACTGTTCTAGCATTGCTGTTGTTTGTTGCCTTCATTTGGGCTGCAACTAACTGCCCTGCTTGTTGAGAAGGATGCAAAGGATGGATCAGGATGTCAAGGATGTTTAGGGGCCCATTGCTTTGTTGTATTGCGCTGATCTTGGTAGAGGTCATACCTATGGCACTCAGCGCCAAGCTCTTTTTATATTTCATGCTGTACCAAGGGGTTGGGCTGGTTATGGCGGCTGTTATGGAGCATGAGGCTGGAATTTTCACCACAGATGGGGTTCCTGGTATGGATATTAACAGCTTTGAACTGTGGTCTTATGATTAGTCCTTATATAAAAATATATGAAATAATTTGCTCAATGTTTGGTATTTTATTGATGGCAGCTCCATTTATGAAAACAAAGGCAATAAGCATTTGTTTACGTTGAAGCCTATTATTGGAAGAAAATGTATACGCAATCAAAGTTCTCTTGTAACGAATTGTTTATAAACTTTTTTCTTGCCTAACTACTTCTAAATTTCTCATGAATATTTCATTAAGGAACAAGGGATATTTGTCTCATATCAATGAGTGCAGTCCGATTAATGATTAAGCTCATGATAAGGGGCCTCTTTTTTATGCCGAGTCCAAACGGCGTGACGCATAACGCCAACACTTGGTAGAGAAGTTTTAACATGGCAGGATACCATACAAATGTAGCCAGGATTAGCGGGGGAATAACCAACGATGAAATATTGTTTTTTGATGTTCACGTCGGGATTTGATCCCAGGCATTCGGCATCATAGTCGGACATGCTAACCTCTTGAATCGGACAGCATTCATTGATATATGAGAAGTTTACCCCTGTTCTTTAAAGGAATGTTCATGAACAAATTTGCGTGTGTATTTAAATGCGTCAATAACGCGCCTTGTCATATCGATTTACATAGGCACTCAGAATTTAAGCTAGAACTGGTGCCGCCCGACCTCTCACTGAGACTCTCCGCTCGATATCGCCGATTAGCCGTGACTGAAATTGTTGCTACTCCGCATAAGAAGCATACCACTATTCGCAACCTGTGGACGCACCCGGTAGCTCTCAGGTGACTTTCTCGTGATGATAATGAACATCACACATTTTGGAGTTCAGAGTTCCAGGTCATCTGGAACTCCCGTGCTGGGATAGCTACTGGGGGGTTATAGTTACGCATAGACCCGTTTAGAGTATTACTTTCGTAGGAGTTGAAGGTCATTCACTCAAAAATTTTGAATAAGAATAGCGCTGCCTTGAGTCGTCAAATCAAATATGGTAGCTTTATCATATTATAGGTCTAACTTATGGATTGCCATAACTTAAGGAAGTCCGCTAAATTTTATGCTAACTGCGCTCTGCAGAAGCTTTAGAAGACAATTCGGTAGACCAAATGAAGATTGAATCTCTAGTTATATGATTTATAGCCTTTCTCTCAATTTCAACTATATAACTTTAAATATAAAGGGTGATTTTTTTAGCTAATATATTTTTGGCAATACTGGTTTAAATAGCTCACCCAAGTTTCGTGTTTTGGTTTACTGTCAAACTTGTTCAGTTTCATTTATAATTGAGCAATTTTTGTTGAATGGGCTCTTTGAAAGTTGGCCGAAGATACACTTTTTTATCGAAAAATTGTGTTCAGCGACGAAGCTCATTTTTGGCTCAATGAGTAGAATTGTCAATTTTGGAGTGAAGCCGGAAGCATTGCCAGAGCTACCAATGCATTTAGAAAAAGTCACAGTTTGGTGCGGTTTATGGGCTAGTGGCATCATTGGACCGTACTTCTTCAAAGATGATGCGAATCGTAACGTAACAGTGAATGGTGAGCGCTAACGTGAGATGATATCCAACTGTTTTGTCCAAAATACAAGAGCTTGACTTCCATGACATGGAGTTTCAACAAGACGGTGCCACATACAATGGACTTATTGAGAGGCAAGTTCGGTGAACATTTTATTTCACGTTCCGACCGGTCCGGAATTGACCGCCTAGATAGTGCGATCGAACTCCTTAAGACTACTTTTTGTGGGAATATGTTAAAGTTCATGTCTATACAGACAAGACCGCTTCAATTGACGCATTGCAAGACCTGAGATACCGGCCGAAATGTTGGAAATAGTATGCCAAAATTGAACTAAGCGCATGTACCATTTGAGATGAAATCACGGTCAACATTTGCATGAAGTAATCTTCAAAAAAGATTTCATACATTTTTCTGACTTTTATGTGTTTTTTTTTTGAAAAAATTTCCTAAATTACAGCCACATTGTATGATAACTGAGCCCTCAATAAGCTCTAGAAACCATTATTTAGACCAAATTAAGAATGAATCTCTTGTCACATGTCATCATAGTCTTTCTCTTATCTTTAACTATAGAACTTTAAATATATATACTTGTTCCTCTTAATGCAAACAAATAATTTCTTTAAAATAATATTTTTTTCTTATCTATTTTCAGGTAAGTTTTACAATTGACAAGAAAATATGAATTATTTTATTATGTAAGTATTAAATTTAGAACACATATTTGGAAGCATTTCATAGAGCAAGCGGATTTCATTTAAAAACAATATTTATTCCTGATGTTCGGTTTCAAAATCAATAATTTTAAAAGATATACAAAAAAAACGTGCTTTTGTTTTTTGACTTCTAGCCGGTGTGCTTCGCAACACCTATGAAGGTTTGCTGCTCCCTTTTGACATGGTCCAAATTTGAATATTATTTTTATTCGTAATTAACTTTCAAATAACTTTCATTAGCATCCCTTATTATACCGTTTAGCATACATGTCCATTTGTATCGTAACTTTGTGGTGGGGCGACTCCCCGCGAAATGACACAAATTTTAAAAAAAATTTCGTAATTTACTCTCGTATACCTTTCGTCTTGAGTTATATATTGTCCCGTTCGGTGTACATGTCCATTGTGGGCACAATTTGGGTGGCGCACGAACCGCCTGGGAATAGATCCTTAAGTTTTGTATAAGTTTCATATTCTACTCTCAAGTACCTTGCGTTTGAATCCCACACTGTCCTGATCGGTCTACCTGTGCGTTTGGTCGTGATTTTGGGGTGGGGCGGCCCCCTTGGGACTTGACCCCAAAGTTTTATATAAGTTTTGTATTCTACTCTCAATTTCCTTTCATTTGATATCCATATTGCCCCAATCGGTAAAATGTCATTTCTGGGCGGTTTTTGGGGTGAGGCTGGCACCCCTCGAAACGTGAAGTCAAAATGTTGTATCAAGATTGTACTCTACTCTCAAATACCTTTCGTTTGATATCCATATTGTAAACATTTCCCTTTGGATGGATTTTGGGGTGAGGTCTTCCCCACGGTTTTTGACCTCAAAGTTTTATACCAATTTTTGTTTTTGATATACTGTAAGTTCGTATATCTGGCGTTTTTGAAAATCATGGTTGGGGGAGGGTCTATACAGCTGTTTGTTTGGTGGGGGTGTCTATAGAAGGATTGTGCGCCACATACCCTTCTGCCACTTGATCACAATTTAGAATGTCGCACTCCACCCAAAATTATCTAACACCTGATCCTCCATTGTCTAAATAGGTCAAACAAGATATTTGAGGCGCTTTAAGAAGGTAAAACGCCAACTAGATACTTGCGCTCAAATCTTTATGTCAAACTCGTAATCTACACCCAAATACCTTTCATTTGAATGCCACATAGCCATGATCGGCTGGCTATATGCCCATTTGGGGGGCCTTTTGAGGGTGGGGCGATTCCCAATTACTTGGACCTTATTTTGTATGTCATATTCATTAGTGTTGGGATGGCCCCTTGTTACTTAAACCAAATTTTTAGTACCACATTCGTATTCTACTCTTCAATACCTTTCATATTGTCCCGATTGAACGAAATTTTTAGTACCACATTCGTATTCTACTCTTCAATAACTTTCATATTATCCAGATCGGTCAGCTTTTGATTTTGCGCCACCCTCCGAAATTAACAAAATATATAGCCTATTGCTCGTTTAAGACCATATTTGTAGACTGCTCCCGAATAGCTTTCAGTTGAGTCCTCTATTGTCATGATCTTTTGGGTCCCCTAGGTACTTGGACCGAAGTTTATATAACAATTTCGTTCTCTACTCTCGAATGCCTTTTATTTGAGTCCCATATTGCTCCGATCGATCCTCTTTTACTTTTGGGGTAAGGGGAGGGTCCGCCCCCCCCCCCACGATATCAAACAATGTTATAGCCTACGGAACAAACAAATTTACAAACCCATAAACAGATAAACAAACAAACACAAATTAATTTATCCCATCCCGGTAATCTACTGTGCTGCCCCCCTTTTTTGACACCCCCTTTGTAGTGTAGTACTTCCAAAGACCTAAGTAGTCACTCGATTTATAATATTATGAAATTTTGTAATAATTGTGTAAAAAATTTTAGAAATCTGTCCCCTTCTGTACAGAAAGTATCAAATAGTACAAAGAATGATAATACATCGGAAAAAACATTAAGTCGTCCACTATATATATTGTCAAGGTTTTAATGAATCCCAATTTTGAGCGCTTTTACGCAATTCGTAAAGAAAGTACCATTTTGTATGTTTTTTAGTACCTAAATGTACGATTTAAAAAAATTTGTACATTTGAGTAACTAAACATACGAATAAAAAAATCTTCTACATCCAGAAGACAGATTTGTTGCCTCAACCAATTTTTTTTTAACCGCAATTTTGCTGTTGTGACAACCAACGTTGTGGTTGAGGTTAATGTCTAGTTTATGTCATGCTACCAAAAACAAAAATTGCTTTAAGCCGTGTGCCGTCTTCTGCTTGCTAGTGCTCTTCCTCGGGTTTTTCTCTCTCGACTTATTACGCTTTAAAATTAATTCTTTTAGTTTTTTCGGTGGTCGAATGGAGATTTGAACTCATGGTCTCATGTTTGCTAGTCATTCGGTTTCCGAATTCTATAGTGGTATGTGAAGATGTTATATGCAGTACTAACTGCCGGAATGATAGTTAGCACAACTACCGTTAAGGGGTTAGTAGAACTCCGGTATTGCAGTTAGCGCAACTACCGGTAGGGTAATAAGCAATGCTACCGTAAGCGTGTTGTGCTAACTCTTTGGTGATACTTCACAAAATAAAAAGTTGTTGATACAATTGGCAGTAGCAAAATTAATTTATTTTTTATGGAAATGATTGAAGGAACTGAAATATCGGTAAATAGCATCTTCTTTTAACCCTATTTATTGTATCGTGGTTCAAATAGCTACTGTACGATGAAAATAACCAAAGTGTGCTTCAAACAATTGGAATTGTTTTGACATTATTATCTTTTTCTCTGGATGTAGTCGCCAAATACATATATTCCTTCAAGGTACCAATTAAACCGCAATTAGTACGTTTTCTTCCACATGTTGTATTTTTGTCAAAACTGGTAAAATGGTTGTCAAATTCCTTATTTTATACGCCATCGTTCGCTGTAGGTGAAGATAAACTATTTCCTACTATTTTGCACTTTTTGGAATCTAAATGTACGATTTTTATACCCACCACCGAAGGATGGGGGTATATTCATACGATCTAGACATGTCCGTTCGTCTGTCTGTTGAAATCACGCGACAGTCTTAAAAAAAAGAGATATTGAGCTGAAACTTTGCACAGGTTCTTTTTTTGTCCATAAGCAGGTTAAGTTCGAAGATGGGCTAAATCGGACTATATCTTGATATAGCCCCCATATGGACCGATCCGCCGATTTAGGGTCTTAGGCCCATAAAAGCCACATTTATTATCCGATTTTGCTGAAATTTGGGACAGTGAGTTGTGTTAGGCCCTCCGACAGTCTTCGTCAATTTGGCCCAGATCGGTAAAGATTTGGATATAGCTGCCATATAGACCGATCCTCCGGTTTAGTGTCTTAGGCCCATAAAAGCCACATTTATTATCCGATTTTGATGAAATTTGGGACAGTGAGTTGTTTCAAGCCCTTCGACTTCCTTTGTAAATTTGGTCCAGATCGGTCGAGATTCGGAATGAAAGGTGGTTTACATATATACCCGAGGTGGTGGGTATCCAAAGTTCGGCCCGGCCGAACTTAACGCCTTTTTACTTGTTTAATGGATCATTTAGTTAGCCATTATGCATTTCCTACTTGTGCCCACATGCCAAATTGCAGACCTCTAGCAGAAAGTACCAAATGTACGAATTTTTTATAGAACGTTTAGTCACCCAATATGTATCAACATGCCAAATTTCAGACCACAAACTCCATCTGAACAGAAATAACAAAATTGAACATTTTGGTACCAAAATGTACGAATTTTAGAACATTTAGTCATCCATCATTTATTTCTTCGTTGTACCCACGTGCCAAATTTCGGACCTTTAGCTTTATCCATAAAGAAAGTACCAAATAGTACCAATGTTGGTACCAAAATGTTCCAATTGTGAAAAAATCATCTTGTCGCCTATCATATATTTCTAAGTTATACCTACATGCCAAATTTCAGACATCTAGCTCCATCTGCATAGAAAGTACCAAATCGTACCAATTTGGTACCAAAATGTACGAATTGTAAAAAGCTCATAGTCACCCATTATATATTTCTAAGTTTTACCTGCATGTCAAATTTCAGACCTCTAGCTCCATCTGTGAAGAAAGAACCAATCGGTATCTATTTAGTTAAAAAAATTTACGGATTTTGAATAGATAATTTAGTCACCCCTCATATATTTTTAGTTGTACCTATATGTCAAATTTCAGACCTCTAACCCCTTTTGTAAAAAAAGTACCAAATGGTACCAATTGCGGTACTAATCATACGTTTTCTCCCGGTACAAGCACTATTTTTTTAATGTTTTCTTTTCACTCTCAGTCTTTTGCACCAGAAGTCTTTTAAGTCAAATTTCAAAATCCTTCCTCTATCCAACCGCCCTGTACAAAGTTTACCCATTTCGTACCTTTTTGGTACTTTTTTTTAGTAACTAAATGTATAAATTTCCAAAAACTCTTAAAGTCAGGCAATTAAGGTTGCCATAGCTTGCCTAAGTTCCAAAATTCGAACTGTAGTACAATTTAGAAAGAAAGTACCAAATAGTACCAATTGTGGTACTAAACGTACTATTTCTCCCACTTCCGGCGCGATGTTCCAAATTTTTTTACCAAAACTTATTTTTTCGAGAATCTCTTTAATTTGAACCGAAGAACATAATCACTGTCAGTCAGTCAGTCAGTAATCAATCACGCAACGCTTTTATATATAAAGTTATATATATAATATGACTGATGTACTGGTATAGATAATTTTTATACCCTCCACCATAGGATGGGGGTATACTAATTTCGTCATTCTGTTTGTAACACTTCGAAATATGCATCTAAGACCCCATAAAGTATATATATTCTCGATTGTCATGTCATTCTAAGTCGATCTAGTCATGTCCGTCCGTCCGTCCGTTTGTCTGTCGAAAGCACGCTAACTTTCGAAGGAGTAAAGCTAGCCGCTTGAAATTTTGCACAAATACTTGTTATTAGTGTAGGTCGGTTGGGATTGTAAATGGGCCAAATCGGTCTATGTTTTGATATAGCTGCCATATAAACCGATCTTGGGTCTTGACTTCTTGAGCCTCTAGAGGGCGCAATTCTCATCTGATTTAGCTGAAATTTTGCCAGTAGTGTTTTGGTATCACTTCCAACTGTGCTAAGTATGATTCAAATCGGTTCATAATCTGGTATAGCTGTCATATAAACCGATCTTGGATCTTGACTTCTTGAGCCAATAGAGCGCGCTATTCTCATCCGATTTGGCTGAAATTTTGCATTAGGTGTTTTGTTATGATTTCCAATAACTATGCTAAGTATGGCGTAAATCGCTATATAACCTTATATAGCTGCCATATATACCGATCTGGGTCTTGACTTCTTGAACCTCTAGAGGACGCAATTCTCATCCGATTGAAATTTTGTACAACGGCTTCTCTCATGACCTTCAACATACGTGTCTTATATGGTCTGAATCGATCAATAGCTTGATACAGCTCCCATATAAGTCTATCTCCCGATTTTGCTACTTGATCCCCTACAAGGCGCAATTCTAATCCGAATGAACTGACATATTACACAATGACTTCTACAATGTTCAGCATTCATTTATGGCCCGAATCGGACTATAACTCCAATATATAGCTCCAATATCATAACAATTCTTATTCAATATTCTATGTTTGTCTAAAAAAGATACCGCGCATAGAACTCGACAAATGCGATCAATGGTGGAGGGTATATAAGATTCGGCCCGGCCGAACTTAGCACGCTCTTACTTGTTTTAAGTATCCCACTGTGCTGTGTAATGGGTTTTCCACAATTTCTTTAGAATCATTTACGCCTCATTATAGGAATAGTGTGAACTGCTTTTTCTTCGACACTTAATGCAGGTGCAAATAAGCCCAAGTGCAATGAAACTATAAAAGACCCAAACCCCCACTACTATTATTGCAGTCATTAGTGAATCTCAGTCATATTTAGACAAAAACATATTAGAGGTCACATTGAAGTAAAGTGTGTAGAAAAAACTATGAAATTTTTGCTGATACTGTTCATATTTGGCATATTTCTGGCTGCCGAAGCCTTGCCCGCCAACACAGCTGGTGAAGATGATACTCAGGATTTATTAATGGAATATAGCAAGGCACAACCCATGGAGTTATCAGATATAGCCGATGTTGGCGATAGATATTCAAATGTGGGAGATCGAAAATCGCGTTTCATCTACCATGGATGGGGTTATAGACCTTGGGGCTATGGCTATCGTCCTTGGGGCTTTGGCCCAGCATTTGGATTTGGCTATCATGCATGGGGCTAGACTGGAGTATGGCACAGCAGACAAGTCAAGGATATAATAGAATGAAGTGATATACAAATTTATGTGAAATAAAGAAATGTGGCCAACTAAAAAAGCTCTTCCATGTAATAAGCTCAATTTTTTTGGTGGTGTGATAGGACTGTGTAACAAAATTCAATGCCTTTTTAAAATATTGCAAGGAAACACAAAAGGAGATGGATGTTTAAACTATAGGTCAAAAGTGTGTTGTAAGGTTTTCATCGTAAAATGGCAATTTTCTTGTTAGCAAATTTACCTACAAAAGCTAATGATTTTCACATGTCAATTAGTACTGTCAGATTCAAGATTTATTTCAATATTAAGGAGCTGCTATTTATAGTCGAGTTCGAACTGGATACCTACCTCTTGTACAGAAATTTTATATGGTCTAATACTTTACCAAATTTTACCAGCATTAGTGCTGAGCCAAATTTTTATACCCACCACACTTTTCCCTTTTCAATACATCGAAATAACCATTTCCAATCCTATAAAGTATGTAAAATATCAAGCCATGTCCGTCCGTCCGTCTGTCTGTTGAAATCGCGCTATTGTCTTTAAAAATACAGATATTGAGCTGAAACTTTGCCCAGATTCTTTTTTGTCCATAGGCAAGTTGGGCCAATATGTTTTGTTAGGCCACTCGACAAATCTCTTCAATTTGGCCGAAATCGGTTAATATTTGGATATAGCTGCCATATAGACCGATCTCTCCATTCAAGGTCTTGGGCCTAAAAAAGGCGCATTTATTGTCCGATTTCGCTAAAATTTGGAACAGTGATATGTTTTAGGCCCCTTGATATCCGTCTTGAAGACAGACCAGATCGGTTCAGATCTGGATATAGCTGCCATATAGACCTACCTCTCGTTTTAAGGTCTTGGCCCCATAAAAGGCGCATTTATTATCCAATTTCGCTGAAATTTTAAGCAGTGGCTTATGTTAGGCTTTGCGACATCCGTGTCCTATATGGTTCAGATCGGTCTATATTTGGATATAGCTGCCAAAAAGACCAATATTGAACTAAAATTGAACAGTAACTTCTATATAAAGGGTGATTTTTTCGAGGTTAGGATTTTCATGCATTAGTATTTGACAGATCACGTGGGATTTCAGACATGGTGTCAAAGAGAAAGATGCTCAGTATGCTTTGACATTTCATCATGAATAGACTTACTAACGAGCAACGCTTGCAAATCATTGAATTTTATTACCAAAATCAGTGTTCGGTTCGAAATGTGTTCATTCACCGTAACGTTGCGTCCAACAGCATCTTTGAAAAAATACGGTCCAATGATTCCACCAGCGTACAAACCACACCAAACAGTGCATTTTTCGGGATGCATGGGCAGTTCTTGAACGGCTTCTGGTTGCTCTTCACTCCAAATGCGGCAATTTTGATTATTTACGTAGCCATTCAACCAGAAATGAGCCTCATCGCTGAACGGTGAATGAACACATTTCGAACCGAACACTGATTTTGGTAATAAAATTCAATGATTTGCAAGCGTTGCTCGTTAGTAAGTCTATTCATGATGAAATGTCAAAGCATACTGAGCATCTTTCTCTTTGACACCATGTCTGAAATCCCACGTGATCTGTCAAATACTAATGCATGAAAATCCTAACCTCAAAAAAATCACCCTTTACTAGACCACTCAATATCAGTATCAATCCCGAATTTGGTCCAAATCGGACCATATTTGAATAAAGCTGCTATAGGTGCATAAATAACGCATTTTTCATCGGATTATGACGAAAGATGGTTTACATATATACCCGAGGTGGTGGGTATCCAAAGTTGGGCCCGCCCGAACTTAATGCCTTATTACCTGCAGGTGCTAAGTTGCTAAGATTAAAAAAAATTTTAAAAAAAAAGATAATGATTGGACAGTCGTCTATGAAGTAAAATAAGAATCAATCAGTGATCAAAATTTGAAACTGGAATTAAATTTAAAGAGAGCAACTATTTCTAAATTTTGGTTCTTTGGCTTGTTTTAATTGCTATAATCCTGCAAATAGGAAAAGGACCAACTTATTTTTTCAGTGTATCAATCGCTGTATTCGACTTTTCCCAACTCTTTAGCCTTGGATTCTTGAAGTGCCCAATGGCCTCCTATGTTCAAACTTCTTTAACTCGAAGTTTATATAGCTATGATCCGGAGGCCATCGTAGTGCAGAAGTTAGCATGTCCGCCTTTGACGCTGAACGCTTGGGTTCGATTCCTGGCGAGAACATAACAAAATATTCGGCTGTGGTTATCTCCTCCCAATACTGGCGACATTTGTGAGGTACTATGCCATGTAAAAACTTCTCCCCAAAAAGATGTGGCACTACGGCACGTCGTTCGGACTCGGCTATAAACAGCAGGGTCCTTATCATTGAGCTTAAATTTGAATACGACAGCACTCATTAATATGTGAGAAGTTTCCTAAATGGAATGTTCATGGGCAAATTTGCATTTGTATGGATCATGCAATGCAGAAGCTGGCCTTCTTTAGTACTCCCCTTCCAGACATTGGGTAGCTCTGATTTTACTTCTTATACCCTCCACCATAGGATACAGTGGGGAAGGCCACCGCAGCGCAGAGGTTACCATGTCCGCCTATAACACTGAACGTCTGGTTTCGAATGCTGGCGAGACCATCAGAAATAATTGTCAGCAATGGTTTTCCCCTCCAAATAATGGCAACATTTGTGAGGTATTATGCCAAGCAAAAACTTCTCTCCAAAGAGGAGTCGCACTGCGGCACGCCGTTCGGACTCGGTAATAAAAAGGAGGCTCCTTATCATTGAGCTTAAACTTGAATACGACAGCACTCATTGATATGTGAGAAGTTTGGCCCTGTTCCTTAGTGAAATGTTCATGGGCAAAACTTGCAATATAGCATAGAATGGGGGTATACTAGTTTTGTCATTCAGTTTGTAACTCTTCGAAATATTCGTCTAAGACCCCATTAAGTACAAATATTCTTGATCGTCATGACATTTTAAGTCAATCTAGCCATGTCCGTCCGTCTGTCTGTCGAAAGCACGCTAACTTTCGAAGCTGCTTGAAATTTAGCACAATTACTTCGGTCGTGATGTAGTGTAGGTTGGGATTGTAAATGGGCCATATCGGTCCATGTTTTGATATAGCTGTTGTGTAAACCGATCTGGGGTCTTGACTTGGAGAGCCTCTGAGGGCGCAATTATTATCCGATTTGGCTGAAATTTAGCATGACGTATTTATTACTTCCAACAAGTGTGCGAAGTATGGTTCAAATCGGTCCTTAACCTGATATAGCTGCCATATAAACCGATCTTGAATCTTGACTTCATGGGCTAATAGAGTGCGCAATTGGCTGAACTTTGGTTTGACGTAGTTTGTTATGACTTTCAACAACTGTGCCAAATATGGTTGAAATCGGTCCATAACCTGATATAGCCGCCATATAAACCAAGCTGGGATCTTGACTTTTTGAGTAATTATTATGCGATTTGGCTGAAATTTTGTACAACTTTGACCTTAAATATATGTGTCAAATATGGTCTAAATCGGTCTACAGCCTGATACAGCTCCCATATAAACCGATCTGCCTATTTTATATATACATGTACAGACATAGCTGCCATTTAAACCGATCTTGGGTCTTGAATTCTTGAACCTCTAGATGGCGCAATTCTTATTCGATTGAAATGAAATTTTGCACGACGTGTTTTGCTGTGCCTTCCAACAACTGTGCTAACTTAGGTTCCGATCGGTCAATAACCTGATATAGCTGCCATATAAACCGATTTTGGATCTTGACTTCTTGAGCCTCTAGAGCGCGCAATTCTTATCCGATTGCAAAGAAATTTTGCACAACGTGTTTTGTTATGATATGCAACAACTGTGCCAAGTATGGTTCAAATCGGTTCATAACCTGATATAGCTGCCATATAAACCGACCTTGGGTCTTGACTTCTTGAGCCTCTAGAGGGAGCAATTCATATCCGATTGGAATGAAATTTTGCGCGACGTGTTTTGTCATGATATCCAACAACTGGGCCAAGTATGGTTCAAATCGGTTCATAACCTGATAGAGCTGCCATATAAACCGATCTTGGGTCTTGACTTCTTGAGCCTCTAGAGGGCGCAATTCTATAAATAACCTGATATAGCTGCCTTATAAAGCGATCTTGGGTCTTGACTTCTTGAACCAATAGAGTGCGAAATTCTCATCCGATTTTGCTGAAATTTTGCATGAGGTAATTTGTCATGACTTCCAATAACTGTGCTAAGTATGGTGCAAATCGGTACCTAACCTGATATAGCTGCCATATAAACCGATCTGTGATCTTGAGCTTGATCTTCTTGAGCCTCCAGAGTGCGCAATTCTCATCCGATTTGGAAGAAATTTTGTACAACGACTTCTCTCATGACCTTCAACATATGTTGCTAATATGGTATGAATCGATCAAAAACTTAATACAGCTCCCATATAAACCTATCTCCCGATTTTGCTTCTTGAGCCACTACAAGGCGCAATTCTTATCCGAATGAACTGAAATATTAGACAATGACTTCTACAATGTTCAGCATTCATTTATGGTCCGAATCGGATAATAACTTGATAAAGCTCCAATGGCATAACTGTTCTTATTCAATAGTCTTTGTTTGCCTAAAAAGAGATACCGCGCCTAGAAGTCGACAAATGCGATCCATGATGGAAAGTATATAAGATTCGGCCCGGCCGATCTTAGCACGCTCTTACTTGTTTGATATAGCTTTGTCCGTCTGTCTGTCCATGTATTCCATAATAGCCTCGTCGGATGCTATTAGGGAAATTGTGTCTGAGCCGAAAACCCTTTGGGCGATAAGAAGTTTCGACTCCTTTAAGTCGCTAGGCCCTGATGGTGTATCACCGTTTGAATTACAAGCTGTGTATGACAGACTGGTTCCCTGGCTTAGGGAGATATACTCTGCTCGTATCAGAATGTCATATATACCTGTGGGATGGAGGGACACGAAGGTCATTTTTATTCCGAAAGCAGGAAAACGCTACCAAACAAAGGCGAAAGATTTTCGTCCTATTAGTCTGTCATCCTTCATGATAGAGAGGTTGAGAGAAACTTATCTCTGGGCAAAGATCCCTGGAGATCGCCTATCTCGGCGGCAGCAGCATGCATATAGTAAAGGCAAATCCACTGAAATAGCCATTCACGACCTAGTCGTCTAAATAGAGGGTTCTCTCGCTATCAAGGAATATAAAATGGTAGCATTTCCTGACATTGAAGGTGCTTACAATAATGTAAAACCGACGTCAATCATGAAGGAGTAGGAGTTTTTAGGCTTCAACTCTGCCGTAAGAAAGTTTATTAATATAGTATTAATATTGTGTATTGGATCTGTGGATCCAAAAAGATGGGTCAGCAGAGGAACACCTCCTCCTCTACTTTGGACTATACCTATTAACAATATATTATTGTCTCTGGAAGATAAACGTGTAAAAGTGGTCGCGTATGCTGATGACGTGTCAATTGCGGTAAGGGGAAAGTTTTCCAGCTCTCTATGAGATATACTTCAGCATGCTCTACGTGCAACAGCGAAGTGGGCTACCGAAAGTGGTCTAGGTATAAATCCGTGCATGACAGAAGTAATTATTTGCAGCAGGAGATACAAGTTGCCTACAGTGGAACCTGTCTCATGGGAGGAGAGAATGTTCCATTTACAGAAAGCGCAAAATACCTGGTTGTTTTGCTGGACAGGAAATTGAACTTCAAATCCAACATTTTGGTAAAAGCAAGAAAGGCAACTCTTGCCCTATATAAATACCTGCAAGAGAGCAATTGGCAAAAGTTTGGAGTTTGGACAGCGTGTCATGCATTGGGTATATATTGCAGTTGTCAGACCTATAATGCTATATGGTGTTGTGGCTTGGTGGACGGAGCTTCAAAAGTCCACCTACTGCTCTATACTTAACCGGATCCAAAGAATGGCTTGTTTGTGCATCACAGCCGCACTGAGGATGACACCATCTGATGCACTGAATTTAATGCTACATCTTATGCCTCTGGCCATTGTGGCTACCCAAATTGCAGCGACCACTGCCATTGAAGTTAAGGGAGCTTTTTCATTGGTCATGTGGCGGCTACCGACATTGTGTTATCCATGATACAATATCCGATGTTCTAGGCAGTGAGGATTACACCCTACCTGAGCCGATTTTGATAAAAAGTACTGTACCACTATTCCTGATAGAACCATTTGGAACTACGATATCCCTGGTAAGAGAAGCTGCATAGACTTCTATCCGGCTAGTTCCAAACTAAATGACCAGGTGGGCTTTAGGGTGTACTCTAAAGATCTGGAATTGCTCATATCGAAAAGGTTACCCGACCACTGCAGTGTGTATCAAGCGGAGATCCTTGCAATTAAGGAAGTGGTGGAAAGGCTAAGATTTAATGTCATTACAACGCTTGGCATAAATGTCTTCTCAGACAGCCAGGCAGCCATTGAATCCCTGGAGGACGTATTTCTGAACACAAAAACCACCCTCGATTTTGGCAGATCTTTCAACGAGATGGCTGAACAGTACAAAATTCACCTGTTCTGGGTGCCGGGCCACAGAGATATCCAAGGGAATTGTAAAGCGGACAATTGTAAAGCGTGACTAGGAACTATCCTGCACATTCCAGGGATACTGGTATCTGTGGGTATACCTCTAGCGGCATGTAAGCTAAGTTTTCAGGATCAGGCCTAAAGGATAACGAATGATAGATGGTCACAAAGAGGGGGCAGTGAGCATTCCTATGCGATGTGGCCTAATCTAGACTTGACCAGGTTTACTGCTTTGCTGTCATTGGCTAGAGCAGACGTCTCAGTCATTGTGTTCGTCATGACAGGTCACTGTCTAATCTGAATGAATGTTGCCAGTAACGACTTTTACAGAAGCTGTGAGAATTTCGAAGAGGAAGAGACTATTGAACACCTTCTGTGTGTGTGTCCCGCATTAGCAGTCAGAAAGAGTTCCACTTTAGGTTCTCATTTCTTTGAGAACCGGTCTGATTTAGCGGTTGTGATCATTCAAAAGTTATTGGGGTTTTTAAAGCGATCTGTATGGTTCAACGGTAGGAAGTAGAGGGCATCTTCCTCCTTCTGTTCCTGTGATATCGCATAGATGCTGAGTATAGTTCAGCGGGGTTCATAAACTGCTTTAGCTCATATATAAACCAATCTCCCGATTAGACTCTTGAGAACCAGTACAGTGAATTTCTCATCGGTTATTGATAAGTTTTAAGTTTCTGCTTCGAAATGAAATTGTCCAAGGATATGGGCAAACTGGATTCAACGTGGAGGGTATATAAAATTCGGCCAAATCAAAGAGAACATCCTTTTTTAATTAATTTGTGCATGCTTATTTGGCAGTTATTCTTTTTTCCTTTTTTTTTAGAATTTTTAGTCTTCTATTTGCACATTTTGATACCGCTTTCTATGAAACCTTCCTTCGGGAATATACATTATTCAAATTTCTTTGATGGGGAGGTACCCGGCACCAACAAACTCCACATCATTTTATTTGTTTCGTTAATAAGATGCCGATTGTTATCGGCATCAAAGTCATTTATTGTCGAATTGTTTTTACAAATTCAAAAACGCAAAAATGCCATTGGAGAAGAGTCAAAAATCACATGCCAAAATTATCTACAATTTATAGGTTTAGATCATCCCAGCGCCCAGTCTAGACAAACACTTTGCGTAGGTTGGGAAGAAATTGACATTACCAAAACCGCTTTTTGGTGGCGACAAAAGTAGAGGCTAATATAAAAACCTTAGTTTTGTTGACAATCGGATTAGTTACGCAAAGAAATTCTAAGAGTTAGCCTAAGGCTTTGTTAATCAATAATTATTGGCGAAGAACCAGAGAAGAAATTTGACATGCGTCTGTTGCTATTGCTGTCATGTATTGCCTTCGTTTGGGTTGTAAGTACCGCACTACCTGCTGACAAGGAAGCGAAGGAAAACCCCGTTACATTATTGGATGTAGCCGATGCTGGTCAAAATCATGCAAAGAGTGCCGAACGCCAGACTAGATATTATGGATATGGATATGGTCCAGGTTGGGGCTGGGGTGGCGGTGGATGGGGCTACGGCGGTGGTTGGGGTTATGGTCGTGGATGGGGTTATGGCGGCGGCTGGGGCTATCCTGGCTATGGCTATGGCGGTGGTTTTTATGGCTATCCCGGATGGGGCTTTGGCTTTGGCTAAAACCAGAGAGCCTTTGTTTTGTGATATTGAAAAGAGAAAATAAATTAATTATTATATTACATAAAAACAAAAAATTTAACGGTTTTGTTTTCTTTGTTGTACCAAAAGCCTATGAGAGTCGGAAGTTTTAAGTTGTTTTTTCTTGGTGGAAAAAGGTTTTTGTTTTTTGCAACTTTCCTCAGAAAGTCCAGAAAAAAGTTATGATTACTAGATTGACTGCTAATTTCGTGTTGACTATCCGCTGTGCGAGTCGAGTGACTACTAGCCGAACCGGGCCCTCTACGCTGCGCCTACTTTAACTCTCTAATATCTTTTTAAGGTGGAGAACTTCGCCCTGTATGCCGACATCGAATTCGTGCCATTGTAGCCTATGACGCTGATCGCGTTCGAAAGCGGTGTTTATCCCCACTTCGGATGCAGTTATCGAATTCATGCCATTGTAGCCTATGACTATGACGCTGAGCGCGTTCAAATCCTGGCGAGAACATCAAACCAAGCGATGTTTATCCCCTCTTAATATTGGCGACATTTGCGAGGTACAATGCCATGCATGGTCATTTAAAAAACTTTTCCCCAAAGAGGTGTCGCAATGCGGGACGCCGTTCAGACTCGGCTATAAAAAAAGGTCCCTTACGATTGAGTTTAAACTTGAATCGGAAAGCACTCTTTGATGTGTGAAAATTTGTCCCTCCTCGGTTCCTGGTGGTTATGTTCTTCCTTAGGGTAATGTTCCCATTAGGGGAGGAATAGCACCTCAGAAATTTCTACCAAATATGGATATCAAATTCGATCATTATTCCCAACGGAAATGAAGTTCAGTTTAGGGGGTGCTTTAGGGCGTACCCCAAAACACTTGGCTCCAAAATTTGTAGCCAGAGGTACTTTGACCCAAATTTTAATACCATATTCGTTTTCTGGTCTCCAATACCTTTCATTTGATACCCTAATTGTGCCCATCGGACCACTTTCGGATATGGATGGCGTTTCTGGGATTAGGGGGAGGGTCAGCCTTCACCTGATATCTAAAAATTCTATAACCTATGTTTCCTTCCAGACAAACGTACACAATCCATGGAAATTTTAAGAAAATCGGTTTAGCCAAGTATCATATAGTCATAATGTGTTTAATGATTCCCATATTGTCTCGATCTTTTATTTTAGGGTAGTATTTTTGGGCTAAGGGGGAGGGTTCGCCCCCCTCGCGATATCAAAAAATTATGTAGCCTATGTTTCCTTCCAGACCAACCTACACAATCTGTGAAAATTTGAAGGTAATCGATGCAGCCGTTTTTGAGTCTATACGGAACAAACATACAAACCGACAAACAAACAAACATACATACATCTTTTCTGCATGCAGGTTAAGTTCTCGAACGGGCCAAATCGGACCATATTGGGATACAGCTTCTATATAGACCGATAGAGGGTCTGAAGCCATTGAAAGTTTAATTTATTACCCGCTTTTGCAGAAATTTAAAACAGTGAGTTGTATTAAGCCTCCCGAAATCCGACCCAAATATGGTTCAGAACGGACTTTATTTAGATATATCTGCCATATAGACCGATCTGCCGATCAAAGGTCTGAAACCCATAAAAGCTTAATTTTTACCCGATTTCGCTGATACTTTAACAAAGTGAATTGTTTTAAGCCTCCCGACATTCTACCTAAATATGGTTCAGATCGGACTTTATTTAGATATATCTGCCATATAGACCGATCTGCCGATCAAGGGTCTGAAGCCCATAAAAGCTTAATTTTTTGCACGATTTTGCTGAATTTTGAATTGTTTTAAGCTCCCCGACATCCGACCTAAATATGGTTCAGATCGGACTATATTGAGATATAGCTAAATATAGTCCGGCCGATACGGGATAACTATGAGTACCACACAGGCTGGAGCACCACACAGACTAGCTGTCATATAGCCCGGCCGATACGGGATAATTAAGAGCACCACACAGGCTGGAACTTTGAGCTCCGACTTGTGTGAGGTCCATCGTTATCACGGGAAGCTTAGCTGAAAGCTACCGGGGCGCGTTCACAGTTTGCGGATGGTGGAAAGCTCCGTTTTTATGCGGAGCAAATGCGGCCGCGGGCAGTCAACGATTTTCGAGAGCAGAGTCTCAGTGAGGAGTCAGGTGGCACTGGCTCTTAATTACATACCAATGATACTCGAGATGACAAGGCGAGTTATTGTCACCTTCAAATAACCAATGGCCAACATCAGCGTCTGTTCCCAGGTTGGGGGCGGCTGGAGGCGAGCGTCGGATCTTGGAGCAAGCGGCTCGCAACAACGAGGGATACATGTGCAATCCCACAAAACCCATGCGGTTGGGGCGCTGGACCAGTAACCCGCCCCCGAAAAACTATGAGAACTACTATGAGAAACAAAGGAATAGTAAAAACGGACCCTCCCCAACGTTGACGACCCACGCAAACGAAAAATGGACCATGATTTGCGGATCTGCACCTGGAATATCCGCATTCTTTATAGAGAAGGTGCAATATACGCGCTGGCGGATGTATTAGAGAAGTACAAGGCAGATATTACAGCCTGGTCTGAAGCCCATGAAAGCTTTATTTATTACCCAATTTCGCTCAGGAACGGCTGAAACGTTTTTTTTTTTTAAATTTTCACAGATGGTGCATAATGATCCTGTGGTGAAAATAGGGTACTACATTTTTTGATATCTGAAGGGGGGGCGGACCCTCCCCCTTAGCCCAATGTTCAGAAACGCCAGATCTCGAAGATGGGTGGTGCGATATAAGCGAAATTTTGTGTGCTCTCTTATTGTAATCTCTAAACAAAAATTTGATATCCAAATTTCGGATGGGGTACCTAGGGGGGCGCCCCACCTCGAAAACCTACCAAATATATTTATGAACCAATCACGACGATATGGAACTCAAATGAAAGGTATTTTAGATTAGAAAACGTATCTGATATCCAATTGTGGGACCAAGTGGGGGACCACCCGAACCCCAAAACACCCCTAAATCGGACATATTTACCAACCATGGCAATATGAAAGGTATTTGCAAGTAAAATACAAATCTGATATCCAAATGTGGGACCAAGTTTCTGGGGCTTAAATAAAATAAATTAATAAAATATTTGAGTGTAGTATAGGAATCAGGTATCCAATCATCTTCAATCCGCATCCGTAATATATTATTTATGGTGGTCATCCAAAGTAGTGGCGATAAAATGGCCCCCTGAGGCCTGCCTTTTGCCTCTTTCTCCAATGTTAATGCAAACCGCCAGTATGTACGTTTAGGCATCGAGGGCTCTACCTCGTGCACGGTAGTCTCCTCCGACCTTTCCTTGAAAAAGGCTTGCTGTTTGTATGGGTGCTCTACTTTTTATCATGGTTTTGAGTAGAAGGGGCTTAAGGCTTATAGGTCTGTAGGCCCTTGGAGTCTCATAACTTGCCTTACCGGGCTTGAGTATAAATACCACCCTTGCCTCCTGCAGGCTGTGAAAATGCAGGCCAAAGGGGAGCCAGATTGTCTTCCTCTTTCTGTAGTAAAGCCGGAAATGTATCCATCAGGTCCGGGTGACTTAAATGGTTTGAAGCTCCTCAAAGCATCCTTTACCATAAATTCGGTTATCATTAGCCTTCGATCAAGCTCATTATTCCAAGTTTCCGGTGTCTTCGTGAGTCCCGTCGTATCCTGTGGAAATTTGGTTTTTATCAGAAGCCTCAACATGTCCTCCATTGTTTCTGCTCTCACTCCCATGTTATCTAATACGGTTTCAGTTTGAACATGGGTTTTTGGGAGAAACTTTTTCATCTTGACGGCGAAATTGACTCTATCGGCCTGTTCGCAGAAAAGTTTCCTATAGGCACGCGGTTTGCTGCTCTGGTTATCTTATTGTTTTCCTGCCATATAAACCGATCTGGGATAATGAGTTCTAGAGGCACTAAAGGACACAATTCTTATCCGATTTGGCTGAATATTTGCATGAGATGTTACAGTTTCTAACAACTGTGCCAATTATGGTTCAAATCGGTCCATAACCTGACATAGCTGTCATATAAACCGATATGGGGTCTTGACTTCTTGAGCCTCTAGAGGGCGCAATTGCTATCCGATTTGACTGCAATTTTGCATGCAGTGTTTCGCTATGACGTCCAACAACCGTGCCAAGAACGGTGTAAATCGGCCATAAAAACCGATCTTGGATCTTGACTTCTTGACCCATTAGAGGGCGCAATTCCTATCCGATTTGGCTGAAATTGCATGAGGTGTTTTGTTATGACTTCCAACAACTGTGCCAAATATGGTTCAAATCGTTCCATAACCTGATATAGCTGCCATATAAACCGATCTGGGATCTTGTCTTCTTAAGCCTCAAGAGGGCGTAATTATTATCCGATTTGGCTGAAATTTTGCACAACAACGGCTTCTCTCATTACCGATCTCCCTATTTTACTATTTGAGCCCCTAAAAGGCCCAATTCTTATTCGATTTCGCTGAAATTTTACACATAGACTTCTACTGTGGTCTCCAACACTCAATTCAATTAGCATAGCAATTCTTCTCTTTTATGCTTTGTTTGTTAAAAAAGAGAAACCGGGAAAGAACTCGACAAATGCGATCAATGATGGAGGCTATATAAGATTCGGCCCGGCCGAACTTAGTACGCTTTTACTTGTTCTGGATGATTGGGTTTTCCTGAAGAGGACAACTATCTTCGAAAGACTCCATTAGTGCAGTCGTGATCCGGTTGACATTGTCTTCTTTGTTTGGACAATCTAAATTATCTTGCCCAAGTAGTTGTGAGTTGTCTTCCGAATTTTGGCCAGTTGGTTTTCCACTTTTTACGGAAGCTTATCGGATTCGGCGTTGGTCGTGCTATTCTATACCTAATGTAGCGATGGTCTGAGAAAGCTGAGGGCTCCCTTAGTGTATGTCCATAGTGGCATGGGGCGGATTAATTTCCGCTCCCTCTTTTCAACCTTACCTAACCTTACCTAGTCTCACATTAATTCGTGTATGATGTTGATGATGCCATCCTTATTGTAACTACGGTGCACTAACAAGACAATCTTTGTATCCGGCTGAGTAGTAAACAGTAGTTGTACTTTTGAAACGCCGTCCACCAAACTGCAACACCATATAGCTTAATATCTTAAGGCGGGCGGACTCTCCCCCCTACCCCAAAAATAAAAGTGGGGCGATCGGGGCAATATGGGACTCAAATGAAAGGTATTCGGGAGTAGAATACTATTTTGTTATTAAAATTTGGGTCCAAGTAACTAGGGGGCTGTCCCGACCCCAAAACCCCTTCAAATAGGCATATTGTACGATAATGACCATATGGGACTCTATTGAAATGTATTCGGGAGTAGATTATGAGTATGGTCTGGAAGAAGGAATAGGCTATATAATTTGTTGATATTGGAAGGGGCCGGATCCTCCTCCGTTACCCCAAACACATCGCCCAAAATCAAGGTTGAACGATCGGGACAGTATGGGTATCAAATGAAGTGTATTGGATAGTAGAATACGGATATGTTATTAAAAGTTGGGTCCAAGGAACCCCAGGGCCACTACAACCTCAAAAGTTCCCCCAAACAAACATATTGGACGTACATATCAACATGGGACTCAAATAAAAGGTATTCCGGAGAATATTACGAATATGACATAAAAAATTATATCCTAGTTTTTGAGGGTCGACCCACCCCCAAGAGGCTACCCAAAAGAGAATTTTATTCGGTCATAGTTGATTACGAAAAGTTCATTAAACTTTGTATCCAATTATCTAGGTGGCGCCTTAAGTCAAAAACTCCCCTCCAATAGATTATTTGACCAATTCAAACAATGGGGGATCAAATGATAGATATTTTTGAGTAGAGTGCGTCAAACCAATAGCTGCTCAAGTGGCATATGGAGTGTGGAGCACAACCCTCATATAGACTCCCTCCACCAAACGGCCGTATACACCCAATCATGACAATATGGGGTTCAATTAGAGGTATAAGGCTGTGGACTGCGATTCTGATGTCATCATATATCTAGCCGACCACCTCACCCCAAAACAGTCGATCAATCATAATGACCTAACAGGACTCTGTGATTTAATTAATATGTGGGGACACATATAAATGTAGGCCGCCATACCCCAAAAATTATGACGTTCCGCATGATAGGATACAGCCAGTGCACGGTGATTTAAACCCCCAACATTTGGCAATTGCCACCTTGCAACACTTGCCCTATATACTTGAAGTTCAATGTCAGGTATTTTGCGCTTTCATTAAATGGTCTATACGGCCTATACATGCTTTGCGTCTAACCTAATTTTGAGATTTTGATTTTTGATTTATAGATTGTGGGTCGCTTTGTTACACATACCAGATATTCTACAATCAGGTTTTGCTTATGTAGAAATTACAAATTAAACGAGAGTTACAGAACATTAGACAATATAAATTATTTATTTTTATTGCCGTTGCTGCGTTTACGCAAATGCGTTAATATTTGAGACAAATACCTAATGTGGAAATACCCCCACATACACATTGCACGTAGCTACCTATATTTCGTTAAGTACAAATTGTAAAAAGAAAAGATTTTGAACTTTGTTTTAGAGAATATAAAAACTCTGTTGTTCGTTTTCAAAGACCAGTCAACAGCTGGATTTCTAACATTTTACAACTGTCTACAAATCGATTAACAAAATGAAGCTTTTAATTATATTGTCATTTGTTGCCTTAGTATGGGCTGTTGCTGCCTTACCTGCTGCCAAAGATGTGAAGGCGGACCCCATTGCTTTGTCGGATGTTGCTGATCTCGGTGCCAGTCACTCGAATGAAGCTGAACGTCAAGTTCGCCATTATGGAGGATGGGGTGGTGGCTGGGGACCACGCTGGGGAGGCGGTTATGGCGGATATGGCCGTGGAGGATTCGGCGGTTATGGCGGTTTTGGCGGTTATGGCCGTGGTGGTTATGGAGGATATGGATGGGGTCGGTAAAAACAGTCAGACTTCTTCATCTTCAGATGTTGTTTGATTGTTATGGAATAAAAATATATCGAAGTTTTTGATGTGTCAAATATTTTGGTTTTATTTACTACCCTATTGAATCTAAGAAAACGCAAGGATTTAGCCTTGATCGACGATTAACATGGGTTGAAGACAAATGTAAGCATTTTTATGCCATACAGCACCACTGTGGTACGGGGTATTATAACCTAGAGCATTTGTTTGTAACACCCTAAAGGAAGAGAGATAGGCCTATTGATAAGCATACCGATCGACTCAGAATCACTTTCTGATTCGATTTAGCTATGTCCTTCTGTCTGTCCATGTTAATTTGTGTACAAACTACAGGTCGCAATTTTCATCCGATCGTCTTTGGTACAGTCATGTTTTTCGGTCTATAGACGAAGCCTATTGAAATTGGAAAAAAATCGGTTCAGTTTTGGATATAGCTCCCATATATATGTTCGTCCGTTTTTCAGTAATAATGCAATAAAATAGTCATTTGTTAACTGATTTTCTCGAAATTTGGCAGGAAAGGTTTTCTCTGGACTCTCGACATTACTGGTGTATTTCATAGAAATCGGTTCAGATTTAGATATAGCTGTCATATATGTGCATCGCCCGATTTGTATACCCTACACCACTACTGTGGTACAGGATATTATAACTTAGTGAATTAGTTTGTAACACCCAAAAGGAAGAGAGAAAGACCCATTGATAAGTATACCGATCGACTCAGAATCACTTTCTGATTCGATTTAGCTATGTCCGTCTGTAAGTCTGTCTGTCTGTCCGTCCGTCTGTCCATGTCAATTTGTGTACAAAGTACAGGTCGCAGTTTTCATCCGTTCGTCTTCAAATTTGGTACAGGCATGTTCGTCTGATTTTGAGAAATATTGCAAAAAAGTGATCATTTGTTATCCGATTCTATCGAAATTTTGCAGGAAGGATTTTCTTATGACTCCCAGTATTACTGGTGAATTTCATAGAAATCGGCTCAGATTTAGATATAGCTGTCATATATGAATATCGCCCGATTTTCACTTTAAGAGCCACTGCAAGCGCATTTATTGACCAATCTTGCCAAAATTTTGCACAGCGCTTTCCTCGACGACTACTACATTATTTGAGAATTTTGTTCGGAATCGGTTCAGAATTAGATATTGCTCCCATATATATGTTCGTCCGAAATTTGGCAGGAAGGATTTTCTTATGACTCTTGACATTACTGGTGAATTTCATAGAAATCGGTTCAGATTTAGATATAGCTTTCATATATGTGTATCGTCGGATTTTCACTTGGAGAGCCACTGCAAGCTCATTTTTTGCCCAAACTTGCCAAAATTTTGCACAACGCTGTTCTTGACTAGTACCACATTATGTGAAAATTTTGCCCGAAATCGGTTTAGATTTAGATATGACTCCCATACATATGTTCGTCAGATTTTGGGTAATTTGCAATAACGTTGTCATTTGTTTACCGTAGTTATTACAGTTTGAACATATATGCTCGAAATCTGATACGGGTTGTTTAATAACCCATCTGAAAACATCCGGCGAGGTCCATCAAAAATGGTTCAGATAAAGCCTTCCTTAATTTATGGTAAAGGAAGGCTTGAGAAGCTTGCAACCTCTTAAGTCACCCGGACCTGATGGGATATTTCCCGCCTTAACACAGAACCTGGTGGCAGGAGGATTTAACGTGATTTTTATCCAGGAACCATGGGTGTATAGAAGAATGGTTCATGGACTACGAATTACTGTAGTTAAACTACTCGAGGGTACGGGCAATGGGAAATACAGAACCTGTTTTCATAGCAAAGAGTAGTCTAAGTGTTCTTCTACTTCTATCACTAAGCAATGAAGATTTGATAGTAGCCAGCCTTGAATTTATATATATAGCTTCCCTATATATGACACAAGATTCAGAGATGCCACCTTGATGCCTTAAGTTGCTGGTTGAAGCCCCTACTGCACGGAAAAAGAGCCTCATTGTAGGAAGTGATGCTTATGCACATCGCTGGATATGGGGAAGTTCGGATGTCATGGAGAGGGATACGTTAGGTAAGGTTAGGTTGAAAAGAGGGTGCATATAATTAATAAACCAGTAATCGGCTTGTTGTACGATCTAAAAACTATAAAGTAACCTCTAAAAAGAAATCTTCTTCGTTAATCTCCTTCTTACACAGCAAGACTGTTCGTGGCATTACCGTCCTGGTTGTTATTGCCCTCGTGGCAATTTAATTGTCGGTAAAGATGTTCACACTCGACGTTCTCGCGTTAGCACCACACCACCTCACGTATTCCGTGATCGCCCGGATCTCCGCCTGCATAAGCGTATTATGGTCAGGCAGTCTAAAACAGATCTTAGTCCCTGGGTTCTCAATGTAAACCCCCAGGACCACTCTATCCTCTAGCTTTGATCGATCCGTGTAACATGATCTTCCAGATGGCAATACTAGGGTTCCGTCAATCCAAGGCTGTGCCGATGGCAGCAGTGCCTCGACTTCAAGGTTCATCTCGGTGTGTTAAATTGGCCCACCTTCGTCTTCCTCGTGAACAGACATATTTCGGTCTTCTCTGGGTTAACATTGAGAACTCTGGGTTAACATTGAGAACTCTAGCCCAGTCATATGCCATATACAAAACCCTGTCGGCCCCTTCTGCATAGCTCGTTCGGATCCTTACCCCTTAGAAGTATTATAACATCGTCTGCGTAGCATTCGGGTTCAAATCCCTCCTCAGTTAGCAACCGTAATAGGTCATTTATGGTGGTCACCCATAGAAGTGGCGATAAAATGCCTCCTGTGGCGTGTCCTGTACCACTTTCCCCCTTATATTTATGCCATGGGACACAATTTATCCACCTGTTCCTTAGCATATGGTTTATTCCGTCTCTAAGGACCGGGTCCACCCGGTACTGATCTAAGGATTGGATCAATGTGTCGGTCCGCACATTGTTAAAAACCCCCTCGATTTCAATGCATTCCGCCAGTATGTACGTTTTGGCATCAAAGGATTCTTCTATTTTATGCACAACCTCGTGCAGGGCAGTCTCCACCGACCTTCCCTTGGGGAGGTTGCTCTTCGAGCTTATTATGTCAAAATCTGGCGATTTGTAATAAAGGAAATAAACCGAACTTTGTTACCAAACAAATTTTTTTGAAAAATTTTAAAGTAGCCGTTAAGTGGAGCGGACGTGTTTCCATTTCGCTCCTCAAAGAAAATTGTCCGTATCTTGGAATAGGAACTACCTATTACGAAAAAATGTTAAAGCCTTTTTGGAGGAGACTCAAAATAAACTCCAAAGACCTCCCCTTCCATAAGTGTGGGTGCCTTGGCATCTGTAGTCGAGAGTAATGCTTCGTGCGCACAATCAGTCATCAGACCAACAAATGAGGAAGAGACCTATAAACCAGAGGGATGCAAAGTTCGTGCCCAGCCTTTGAGGGGTTTTCGATTCAGATTCAGGCAGCGACATTGTCAACGAAACAGTCATCGCAGTCGAATCGAGAGATGAGTATAGCAGGATAACGGCAGAAGTGAGCAATGGCTTTGCTAAGCTCACAAGCAGACCGAAAAAGCAATCCGGTGCACGACGAAGGAGACAGAGATATGTGTACCGGCAGCGAAATCGGCCGAAAGAGCAAGATGCTGGAAGGGATAGAACTGACATTTTAGACACTTATACGGAAGCTGGAAAGAGAATCAGATCTCCCGAAAAGCATAACACTGCTAAAATGCTGAAGAAGAAAAAGAGCTCCCCGCTTTCAAGTACTCTGGGAAGACCAAGCCTGCTCTCCCGCAATAGAGATACCAGATAGTGTCATGTGGAGGGAGACAAAATCGGAACAGCAACGAAGGAAGTGCGCACGGCCCCTGGGTCTTCATGGAGGACTGTGACTTCCAAAAGGATGCCAAAGCCATCACGGAAAGGGAAGATGGTCGCTGAGAAAGGTAAGGAGCTTCCCTCTTACGCCGGAGTGAGGCGTTTGGTAAATGAGTCCCTGATGTGGCATTTGATAAACGAACGGGTTATCGAACATGTGTTGAACTGTGAAGGGGTCCACCCATACGTATTATGAGCTGCGAGCATAGGGGGAACATCTTAACGCTGTGCTTTGCGTCAGCAGAATGTATTGATACCGTCAAAAAGCTCGTTGGAAGTATCCACACTCTAAAGGCGACGGTCTTCATCAAGGATGTGGGCGGCGAAATCGCGACGGAACGCATGATGGAAGTCTTAAAGAAGCAAAACCAAGATTTGGTCGTAGAAAAAATGAAGTTTTCCATAGGGAGGCGAAGGAGGAAGGAACTCTTCTTGTGGTGGGTATTGATCAAGTCACCGTGACAAGTTTGGTTAAGACTAAGGGCTTGGCGTACTACGGGGCCATGGCCATCTTTTTTAAGATTGGAAATACAAGGACAATCAACTATCTTCATATTGAGCCATCAGGCAGTACAGTGGCGGGACACTCAATACCACGTAACGGACATGGGGCCGACGAAGAGACAATCACCGACTCTCTCAATATTAGGAAGACTAAGATAAGCAAAGATCCTAATAGCAAAATATCAGGCAGTAAAGAGGCGAGGTAACCAACACAGCCTAACGAACATGGGCCCGACTTTTAACGTATGCCTACAACCTATAAGTAAAGTCTTCAGGATTTGGACCGAAGGACAACGAATGTCCTTCGGCCTAATGAAGTCTTGAGGTGGTCTACCGCGTTGCTGTCACTGGCAAGAATTGACGTCTTAGTCATTGTGTCCGACATTACAGGTCACTGTCTAATCGGAAAATATGCTGAAAGATTTAAGGTTGCTATTGACGACTTTTGCAGAAGCTGTGAGGACATCGAAGAATAAGAGAGGACATCGAAGAATGTGTGACCCGCACTGGCAGTCAGAAGGAGTTCCACTTTAGGTTCTCATTGGGCTTTTTAAAGCGATCTGGATGGTTCAACGGTAGGAACTAGTAGGCATTTCCTTCTTCTGTTCCTGTGGTATCACAATGGACGAAAACGACTAAGTGAGTCTGGTGGCACTCTGCCGTCGTCGTCATCAGACTCACTTAGTCGTGTCGTCAGACTCATCGCGTGTCGTCGTCGACGAAGACGACACGCGGATGTTGAGGATAGCCACTGATTTTATTAGGAAATGAAACCAAACTAGCAAGGAGGTTAGTCTGCTAGTAAGTTCAAGCGACGGTAAGCATAACTATGGAGCGATTACAGAATATGAAACCAACCGTGCCATTCTAGCCATTGTCGGAGCGGTATCTACACCTATGAAAGATAGGATAGATGACAAAGTTGAATGCTTCAATTCTGAACTAATTACACCGATCTAGTCATAGCAGGGAATAGATTTTGCAACGTCCTTGCGAGCATCCAGCCCTCTACCAGCCTAAAAGGGACAACCGAGCCAAACTGCCCGAAATACCGAGGGGTTGGATGGAAGTTCTAAAATTCTGGTAGAAGAAAAGCCACTACGCCCTGAATCCAAGGAAGCAGGATGCTCCAAGGTGTTTAGAACGAAGGACACATTTTGAGCTAAAGACACCATATTCAAGAAGCCGAACATTTAACGGAAACCAAGTGTCTGCAATGAAAGCTGCATAAAGATGGCCTTTGTTTCGCCGTATCAGAATGTTTTGAAGTATGCTGCAAAGGAGATTCCTTTCTTACCGCAGGGAGATGTTTTCAATCACCGACCTGCCAAGCAGGAGATACCTTGAAGTGGCTCAGAGGCTACGTGGCTAGCATGGCCGTATTGGATGGTGCTAAGGCTTATCCTAGAAAAGAGCTGGTTTATATATCCGCTGGTTTATAAAAAAAGAGAAGGCAGTCCAGAATAAGAGCTTTGATTACTGGCACGATATTTAGTCTCCATATCAACCAATCTCAGGATTTGGCTCCTATAAGTTTTCGTTATTGCCAGATTTGGCTAAAATGAGGTGGGTGAAGTACACTTGTGTCCTCCAATACTCACAGCCTCAATAGACTGATTAATAGATATATTAAAAACCGATATGACTTCTTGAGATCATAAAAGCCGTAATCAATAATCGATATGATTGTTTCAAAATAATTCAAATACACAGTGAGTTAGCAAGGCTAAATTTTTAGCTGCAACCATGTTCGTGGGTCACTAAGATTCGGCCCGACGAATTTAATTTAATACATTTAAAACTTCTGAATTAGGGTATAAGCATGTTTGCCCCGATTTCAAGCCTAAGATATATTTGGCTTATATGCTTGCTTCTAAAGTAACAAAACAAAAGACAACCCCATTTGACCTTTTTTCGATGTGGTTACGCTACAAATTGCAATCCAGTTTTGCATTGTCCAAATTGTTTCGTTTATTATTTACAATAAACGTTATAATTTTTTTTCTTTACGATGCTAATGCGTTTGTAAAAATACAATACAATACAAATGCGTTAATTTATGGTACAAACATACTTCAGGGGATTTTTTCATTTTGTCAATCTATTGAAATTTGAGTACTGGAAAATGGGTAGTAGCCCACATTTGATCTACAACAAATTCAGGAAAGTATAAAAGCTCCGAGTTCTGACTCCAAAAATCAGTCATCACTTAAAGCAACAACATTTTACATTTACTTTGGTAATTGAAACCGAAGAGGGAGAAAATGCGGCTTTTAATTCTACTGTCATTTATTGGCTTAATTTGGGCTGCTGCTGCTTTACCAGCTGCCAAGGATGCGAAAATGGAGCCTAACAGCTTGTCAGATGTAGCTGATCTCGGTGCCAGTCATTCGAATGGAGCTGAACGTCAAGTTCGTCATTGGGGCTGGGGTCCCCACTGGGGTGGTGGCGGATGGGGCTATCCCAGATATGGTGGTTGGGGAGGCTATGGTGGATATGGTGGTTGGGGCGGTGGTTGGTATGGTCGATAAATACATCCAAATCTTTCCCCTGGAGATTTTGTTAGAATGTATTTAAAGAAATACATAAATTGAAAGAAAATTTTAAAGAACAAATGTTGTATTATATGAAAAATGAGTAAAAACATAAATAATAAATAAATATATGTTGATGTGTTAAAGATTTTCGTTTTATTTATTATTATAATAGAGATTCTTGTTTAAACCGTTGCTCCGCAAAACAGAGACAGACGTCTGGAAACTGACACATATAGCATGCTGAGGATATGGAAAGAACATTTTGCTGGTGTCCGACGTTGGCGGCGAAGAGGATACCGCAGAACCAATCATGGATGATGATGTAGAATGCTAACCTCATAGTCTGATGGAGGTTCAAGTAGCAGTGACCCGACTGAAGAACAACAAGGCAGCAGGAGCCGACGGGTTACCCGCTGAACTATTTAAGAACGGAGGCAACACGCTGATTAGGCGTATGCATCAGCTTATCCCCGCAATCTGGCGACAAGAACGCATATTAGATGATTGGAACCTCAGCATACTATGTCCCGTTCATAAGTAAGGAGACAAGACGGAATGTGCCAACTACAGAGGAATAAGTCTCCTCCCCTTCGCACACAAGATACTCTCAAGCGTACTGTGTGAAAGATTAAAACCAAACGTCAATGAGATAATTGGGCCCTATCAATGCGGCTTTATACCTGGTAAATCAACACCTACCATCTCTTTGTTGACTACAAAGCAGCCTTCGACAGCTCTATTTTCTATTTTCAAAGGTATTTCAAGCCATGTCTGAGTTTGGTGTCCCTGCAAAATTAATTAGGACTCTGCAGGATGGCACTTGCTGATACGCGTTCCTCAGTAGGAATACGAAAGAATATCTCGGAACCATTCAATACCACACGAGGTTTCAGACAAGAAGACAGCCTATCGTGTGATCTCTTTAACATCCTGCTGCTTGCCTCAGAACCATATAACAACACGGGTAGTATCAGTGTCTTGTATAGTGTAATCTTCGTCTGTCGAGAGGTGGCCTTGTTTTTTAACTGCCTACTTTTTGCCAGTATTATTCTTCGCTTTATCTCAAAATTGGGGTAATTCGTTTCGGTTACGGTGGAGGTAAATAAAGTTGCTGACTTTCTCAAAGTTTTGGTTCCCAACTTTCTCCCTTTTGATACCATCCATTTCGATTTATCTCAATTTACTGCCAGACTCATTTTCATCGACTCTCTTTCGATTCTTTCAAAGGCTGCAATTACTTCTTCCGGTGACCGACCTATGATGTCGATGTAGTCGGCATGGTCGAAAAGCATGTGTTCTATTGTGATAAGTGTACCATATCTATTCACATCTGCATCTCGTATAAGCTTCTCCAGCAGTATATTAAAGAGATCACACGATGAGTTGTCTCCTTGTCTGAAACATCGTTTGGTATTGAATGGTTCGGAGAGATTCTTTCCTATTCTTACTGAGGAACGTGTATCAGCAAGTGTCATCCTGGAGAATTTTATTAATTTTGCGGGGATATCAAAGTCAGACATGACTTGAAGTGCATTTGAACGTATAGGCCTGTCGAAAGCCGGTTTGTAGTTAACAAAGAAATTGTATGTGTTGATTTGTATTTCTTGGGTCTTTTCCAGAATTTGGCGCAGTTTGAATATCTGGTCTGTGGTGGACTTACCAGGTCTAAAGCCACACTGATAGGGCCAAATTATTTCGTTATCTTAACACTTTAATCTTTCGCACAGTACACTGTGTGCGAGAGTATCTTGTATGCGATGAGGAGAAGACTAATTTCTCTGTAGATGGCACATTCCGTCCTGTTGCCTTTCTTGTGTACGGGACGTAGTATGTTGAGGGTCCAACCATCGGGTTTGCGTTCTTCTGGCCAGATTGCGCAGACAATCTGATGCATACGCCTTATCAGCGTATCGCCTCCGTGCTTAAATAGTTCAGCGGGCAACCCGCCGGCTCCTGCTGCCTTATTGTTCTGCAGTCGGGTCACAGCTATTTTGACCTCATTTTGACTAGGATGTAAACATTCTATACCATAATCAGGGATTAGTTCTGCGGTGTCCTCTTCGCCGTAAAATGTTCTCAGCACGCTGTGTCAGTAACCAGGTTTGGTTTTTTAGCTATTATCTTTTTGGCATTACCGATTAAAACAGCTAACGCATGTTTCGTGTTTTGTTTCATTCTCATACATTTTCAATTTGGTTTATAATTAAACCATGAATCATCTTACAAACGAACAACGCTTGCAAATTATTTTATTGTCCTGGTCGGTGTACATATCGTCTTCGGGGTTCTCTGCGTTGCAAATTAGCATATAGGCCCTTGACGCAGAATGCCTGGGTTCAAATTTTATCGAGCATATCAAAAGAAAAATTTTCGCCGATTTTCACTTCCTAATGCTGGCTACACTTATAAGATATTCAGCCTTGTAAAACTGATCTACTAACAGCTGGCGCTCATCAGCACTACGTTTGGACTCGGCTTTAAAATGTGGAACGCAACCACATGCGAGAATTATCTCCAACGTTCTTAAACGCAAATTTTTTGAGGCAAATTTGCAATCTAGAGCTCAGTCATAGACATATTAAAAAAAACTCTATCTTTATTTACCACAAATGCAATATTCGTTCCGTTCTCATAAGAAGGAAATTTATTTTTATACCCTCCACCATAGGATGGGGGTATACTAATTTCGTCATTCTGTTTGCAACATCTCGAAATATGCGCCTGAGACCCCATAAAGTATATAAACTCTTGATCGTCATGTCATTTTAAGTCGATCTAGCCATGTCCGTCCGCCTGTCCGTCTGTCTATCTGACGAAAGCACGCAAACTTTCGAAGGAGTAAAGCTAGTCACTTGAAATTTTGCACAAAAACTTTTTCTTATTGTAAGTCTGTTGGGATTGTAAATGGGTCATATCGATCCATGTGTTGATATAGCTGCCATATAAACCGATCTTGGGTCTTGAGTTCTTGAGCCTCTAGATGGCGCAATTTTTATCCGATTTGACTGAAATTTTGAACATAGCGTTTTGGTATCACTTCCAACAACTGTGTTAAGTATGATTCAAATCGGTTCATAATCTGGTAACGCTGTCATATAAACCGATCTGGGATCTTGACTTCTTGAGCCTCTAGAGGGCGCATTTCTCATCCGATTTGACTGAAATTTTGCATGAAGTGTTTTGTTATGTTTTCCAATAACCGTGCTAAGTATGGTGCAAGTCGGAACACAACCTGATATAGCTGCCATATAAACCGATCTGGGATTTTGTTTTATTGAGCCTCTAGAGGGCGCAATTCTCATCCGATTTGGCAGAAATTTTGCACAAAGGCTTCGCTTATGATCATCAAATAATATTTTGCAAGTTTATTTCTAAATTTCCAAAGCAACAAAACACAACCCCATATGACCTATTTCAATGTGGTTACGCTACATATTCACAATCGAGTTTTGCACGATTCAAATTGTTTCGTTTTACAATAAACGTTATAAATATTTACGTCTCTTTACGCGGCTAATGCGTTTGTAAAAGTACAAATGCGTTAATTTATGGAACAAAAATACTTCAGGGGATTTTTTCATCAATCCATCGAAATTTGAGTAATGGAAAATGGGTGGTAGCTTACATTTGATCTACAACAAATTCAGGAAAGTATAAAAGCTCCGAGTTCTGACTCCAAAGATCAGTCAACACTTAGAGTACCAACATTTTAAATTTACTTTGGTAATTGAAAGCTAAGAAGTAGAAAATGAGGCTTTTGATTCTCCTATCATTTGTTGCCTTAATTTGGGCCGTTGCTGCTTTACCAGCCGCCAAGGATGCAAAAGTGGAGCCTAACAGCTTGTCGGATGTTGCTGATCTCGGTGCCAGTCATTCGAATGGAGCTGAACGTCAAGTTCGTCATTGGGGTTGGGGTGGTGGCGGATGGGGCTATCCCAGATATGGTGGTTGGGGAGGCTATGGTGGATATGGTGGCTGGGGCGGTGGTTGGTATGGCCGATAAATGAATCCAACTAGTTCCGCTGCAGATTTTCTTTCATTGTTATTGAGTAAATATATAAATAAAAGTATATTTTCCATTGTATGTTGATGCGTAAAATAGTTTTGTTTTATTTATTACCATAATAAATGTTAGCACAGTCAAAGAAAATATCTTTGTCTGATGTTTTACATAGAATAAATTTATATTTTGTATGGAATTAAAGTATTTGCAATATCATTAATCAAACTCAGCTTAGATTCGTTCTCAAATTTATGTTCAGCAAAATTGATTTTGTTTTTATACACACCACCTTAGGATGGGGGTATACTAATCTAGTCATTCCGTTTGTAACACCTCGAAATATTCCTCTTCGACCCCATAAAGTATATATATTCTGGATTGTCTCGGCATTCTGAGTCGATCTAGCCATGTCTGACCGTTCATCTGTCGAAATCACGCTAGCGGTCGAACGCGTAAAGCTAACTGCTTGAAATTTAGCACAGATTTTTACTATTGATGTATGTAGTTGGGGATTGCAAATGGGCCATATCGGTTCAGGTTTGGATATAGCTCCCATATAAACCGATCTCCAGATGTGACTTCTTGAGCCCCTGGAAGCTACAATTTTCGTCCGATTTGGCTTAAATTGTGAACATAGTGGTCTCTTATGACTTTCAATATCTGTGTCAGGTACATATATGTGTGTCAGGTGCTCATATATAAACCGATCTCCCGATTTGACTTCTTGACCCCCTGGAAGTTAAAATTTTTATTTGAAGTTTTGCATGTGGTGTACTGTTATGACTTCCAATAACTATGCCAAGTACGGTTAAAAAAAAAGTTGTACTGTCTTCTCTACTTTGGAATATAGCCTTTAACAATATATTATTGTCTCTGGAAGAAAAAGGTGTAAAAGTGGTCACGTATGTTGATGACATGGCAATTTCGGTTAGGGGAAAGTTTCCCAGCACTCTAAGAGATATTCTTCAGAAAGCTCTACGTGCAACAGCAAAGTGGTCTGGGTATAAATCCGTGCAAGACAAGAAGTAGTTCTTTTCGGCAAGAGATATAAGTTGCCTACAGTGGAACCTGTCTCCCTGGGAGGAGAGAATGTTTCATTTACAGTAAGCGCAAAATACCTGGATATTTTGCTGGACAGGAAATTGAACTTTAAATCCAACATTTTGGAATGTGCAAGAAATCCAACTCTCTCTTGGCAAAAGTTGGGGGTTTAGACCGCGTGTCATGCATTGGGTATATACTGCAATTGTCAGACCTATAATGCTATATAGTGTTGTGGTCTGGTGGACGGCGCTTCAAAATTCCACCTACTGCTCAATACTTAACCGGATCCAAAAAATGGCTTGTTTGTGCATCACAGCCGCACCGAGGACGACACCATCTGATGCTCTGAATTTAATGCTGTATCTTATGCCTCTGGGCATTGTGGCTACCCAAACCGCAGCGACCACTGTCGTGAGGTTAAGGGAGCTTTCTACAACATCCGATGTTCCAGGTAGTGTTTATTACAACCTACCTGAGCCGTTTTTTGATAAAAAGTACTGTATCACTGATCCTGATCGTAATCCTGACCCGATTGGATCAATGATATCCCTGGTAACAAAAGTTACATAGACTTTTATACCGATGACTCCAAACTAAACGACCAAGTGGGCTTTGGGGTGCAGTCTAAATATCTAGAACTGCTCATATCGAAAAGGTTACCCGACCACTGCAGTGTATATCAGGCAGAGATCCTTGCAATCAAGGAAGTGGTGGAATGGCTAAGATATAATGTCATTACGACGATTGGCATAAATATCTTCTCAGACAGCCAGGCATTAAATCCCTGGAGAACGTATTTTTGAACACAAAAACCGCCCTGGACTGTCTAAGATATCTCAAAATGAACCTGTTCTGGGTGCCGGGCCACAGAGATATCCCAGGGAATTGTAAAGCGATTAAGCTTGCGAGACTAGGATCGACCTCTAGCGACATGTAAGCTAAGTTTTCAGGACCAGGCCCGAAGAACGGAGGACGAATGATAGATGGTCACAACGAGGGGGCTGTGAACATTCCAAAACTATGTGGCCTAATCTAGACTTGAAGAGGTCTACCGTTTGGCTGTCATTGGCTAAAACAGACGTCTCAGTCATTGTGTCCGTCATGACAGGTCACTGTCTAATCGGAAAACATGCTGACAAACTGAAAGTGGCCTGCAACGACGTTTACAGAAGCTGTGAGGACATCGATGTGGGTTGTCAAGATCTTGCCCGGCCGAACTTAACACGGTTTTACGAATTTTTGGTTATTATACCCTCCACCATTGGATGGCAGTATACTAATTTCGTCATTCTGTTTTTAGCACCTCGAAATATGCGCCTGAGACCCCATAAAGTATAAATTGGGTTGCCCAAAAAGTAATTGCGGATTTTTTAAAAGAAAGTAAATGCAATTTTAATAAAACTTAGAATGAACTTTAATCAAATATACTTTTTTTACACTTTTTTTCTAAAGCAAGCTAAAAGTAACAGCTGATAACTGACAGAAGAAAGAATGCAATTACAGAGTCACAAGCTGTGAAAAAATTTGTCAACGCCGACTATATGAAAAATCCGCAAATACTTTTTGGGCAACCCAATATATACTGGATCGCCATGTCATTTTAGGTCGAACTAGCCATGTCCGTCCGTCTGTCTGTCGAAAGCACACTAACTTAAGATGCAGTAAAGCTAGCCGCTTGAAATTTTGCACATTTACTTTTTATTCGTGTAGGTCGGTTGGGAATGTAAATGGGCCAAATCGGTCCATGTTTTGATATTGCTGCCATATAACCGGTCTTGGATCTTGACTTCTTTAGCCTCTAGAGGGCGCAGTTCTCATCCGATTTGACTGAAATTTTGCACGTAGCGTTTTGATATCACTTCCAATAATTGTCCTTAGGATGATTCAAATCGGTCAATTACACTTTCAACAACTGTGCTAAGTATGGTCCAAATCGGTCCTTAACCTGATATAGCTGCCGTATAAACCGATCTTGTGTCTTGATTTCTTGAGCCTTTAGGGGGAATTCTTATCCGATTTAACTGAAATTTTGCTCATAGTGTTTTGATATCACTTCCAACAATTGTCCTTAGGATGATTCAAATCGGTTCATAATGAAAACCGATCTTGGGTCTTGACAAATTGAGCTTTTAGAAGGCGCAATTCTTATCCGATTTGGCTAAAATTTTGCATGAGGTGTTTTGATGGTGATTTCCAGAAACTGTGATAAATATGGCGCAAATCGGTACATAACCTCATATAGCTGCCACATAAACTGATCGGGGATCTTGACTCTTGACTTTCAATACCGTTGGTAAAAATTATTCATTCGGTGTAGAAACATATCGCTGATGTTGGGTATCCAAAATTCGGCCTAGGCGAACTAAACACGCTTACTTGTTTTGATTTGAATTTGTTTTTAAGCTCAATGACCTCCTATTATTGACAGAATCATCAACAAGAACGGTGTATGAATAATGGACCACACTTCCAGCTTTTTCTAATTGGTTGGGGGATTTTTTTTGTTTTCAAAAACAAGATTTTTGCAGCCCGAAATTAAAAACAAAAAAAAAAAACAAAAACAAAAAAATACTTCAGCACATGCATTTGGAGGCGTGATAATTAAATCTACATTGAATTCATATATCCAAATAGACCAATAAATGAATGGCAATGCTTTTAAACCTGATTAAGCCAACTTCAGGTTATTTTATGAGTTATTCTAATTACATGAAATATAAACAAATGCTTCTGTTGAATGACTTTTATTTTAATATTTTTTAAACGTTTTAGAATGACGTCGCATTGGTTTCCATTTTATGTTTAACCAAATATATTTTTAAGATAAATGCGACTTAAATACTCAAAATCGACACTTTATTGCATTTACTTAGTTGAAGATATAATGAAAGTAAAATCTTTCAAGTTGATTTAGAATATTGTCTTTGAAAAAAAAAAACAAACAGCTCAATTAAAAAAATCTCCAAAAAAATATAAACCGCAAAGTGTTTATTAAGCTTAAAGGGGATTTTTTGGAATCAAATTTTTTAAGTGATCTTTTCATATGCAAAAGACTTGTTTTCAACAACAGAACTTCACATGATCAAATTCTTTGAAATCAGTTAACAATTGCGTATTACAAGAATTTGAATCAAAAGATCGGTTTATATGGAAGCTAAAACATACGATTATGGGCCGAGTGTGATCATACTTGGCGTGAATGTTGATACCTCCAAAGCAAAATTTCAGCCAAATGCTTTAAAATCGGGGAATTTGTTAATATGGGGACTATATATATCTACTTATGGGTCTATTAGGTAATATGACTGTTGAAACTCATAACCAAATTTGTGTGAAATTTTAATAAACGCAGTAACACTTCCTCGAAATATTTCCGGTCTACCGAAGACTGTGCCGCAGACCAAAGTGTCTCAACCTCCACCTTAAGTATCGTCTCGGGGATCCGATCCGAAATATCCTCCGATCCATCCAGGTTTCCTATGGTTAGGTCAGGCTGAAAGGCACGCTACTAGCACCCTGATTTCTGGAAGAAGATTGAAGAGAACAAATAAAAGCGTGCTAAGTTTGACCGGGCCGAATCTTTTATACCTTCCACCATAGATGGCATGGTATTTTTTCACACCATTTAGACCTTATTTGTCATAGTTGTTGAAAGTCAAAGCAAAACACTTCGTGCTAAACTTTAGTCAATGCGGATAAGAATTACGCCCTCTAGAGGTGACCTAAAAGGTCAAGACGATCAAGAATATAAATACTGTGTTGGGTCTCCGATCAATAATTCGATGTGTTACAAACGGAATGACTCAATTAGTGTACCCCCATCCTATGTTAGAGGGTATAAAAAGAAGGCGGAGAAAAACAGATAGCAAAATGGATAGGAAAAGAAACGATGGAGAAACTCATCGACTAGAGTTTGATCCAGTCAGCCATTTCATGCCATCACAAAACTCCAGAGTGACAAGAGGACAAAGTGCCCGGTGCCCCAATTTCCTGTGTTTTCTCCTCACGATTGCGGGACAGGGACAAAAAAGATGCTCGACCATCTTTAACTCCTCTTCGATTTTGCACAAGGTGCAGTAGTCTGCTTCTCCTTGCATACAGCGCGAGGTCAAAGACCTGACGTTACAGTGGTCTGTCAGGTTCCCTATCATCAGTCCCAAGTCATGCTTTCCCAGTCCCAGGAGTGAAATATTTTGCCACAGGTCTTTTGCCACCCCGCAACCTACAGCACTAGCCCATACTTCATTCGTGCGGCCATCTTAGAAGGCATCCACCCTACTCAGAAGCTCACACATTGGAGGGCTCACTGACTCCGTAGCAAAATCGCTCAATCAGCGATCCATTCCTTTTCAGCTCATCGGCCGCTTCGTTCCCCGTAATACCTTGATGACCCGTTAACCGACAGAGCATGATAGCCTATCCCATGGTTTGAACAAGCTCTTCGACTTCATATGACCTGACGCCAGAGCCTTCAGCGCCGCCTGACAGTCCACGTATGTATATAGGGACAGTCTGATCCGGTCATTGCTTGCGTTGACGTCGTCTTCAGTGCCATCAGGATGCCGAAGACCTCCGCCTGAAATATACTGTCCCGCCCCAAGGCCTATAGGGCTGATACTAAGGAATTCAATGAAGACTCCTATTCTAGAGTCCTCATTCAATTTCGAGCCATCCGTGTATACAGAGACGGATGTAAGTATAGAGATTTTAGCATGTCCGCCTATGACGCCGTATGCCTGGATTCGAATCCCGGTGGTTATTCCTTTACATTGTGGCTGGCTGCATTTGTGAGGTATCTTGCATAGCGACAACATTTGGTAGAAAAGATTTGCCAAGTGGTGTGGCTGTTCGGCATGCCGTTGGTCACGTCATAAAAAGGAGGCCCGTTATCATTGTGCACTCATTGATATGAGATAACACAGTGAGTGTATACAGAGACTCCCCCCACGGGAGCTTTTCGGTAAAAAAATTCATCCCATCAACAAGGAGGGACTCCTCCGCTATACAATCAGTCGTACAGCATACAGCATGCCGTAACGCCGCATCTATATCACCGAGCAGAATAGTAGAAAGCCCAAACTTTAGCTGACTCCCTCAGTCATATGGCGATCTTTGTTGCTACGCACACAAAATAAAGGTGCAAAAGCATAAGATCGAGAATGGTGATCCGCGACTCTATCAGGGCATAATTGTACTCTTCGCTAAAATGTATAGCGTACTGCGGTAGCGCTGTTGCAGTTCAATGCCCTGAGCGAGGAAAAATACCCTGAGAGTGGGGAAATGCCCTGAGAGGGAGAATTTCGCAAATCGGACCACAAATGAAGATTTGGCAGCCCCAACAAATTTTTGAAACATCTAGGTGAAAAACTTTCGGGATCTGCCAAAAGGCCCCCAAACAATCTAGGGCCCTGAAATTTTGCACACGATCTCGCTAGCACCTCAGCTCTAAAATTTCAAAGAGATATGTCTCTACCCGTATTCACATGGCAAATTTTTTAACCAGTTTTTTCGGTTCTATCTCACTGTGCGTCGCAACTCGTTAGGAAGGAGTTGGAGGCTTAGGCCGGACACGGTGTTCTAGATTGTACTAGATTTGGTCGGCCAATACTTCCTATGGATTTATGGTGTGACATAAGGCCGTGGGATCTGTATTTTGGCAGATCCCTAAAGTTGTTTCCCTAGGTCTTCCGAAAATTTGTTGGGGCTGCCAAATCTTCTTTTGTGGTCCGATTTTCGAAATTCTCTCTTTCAAGGCATTTCCCCTCCCTCAGAGCATTTCCCCTGCAACAGCACTACCGCAGTAGCCTGTTCATCCTTGCGAAGTGCACAATTATCCACGGCCTTATATCACACCATAAATCCATAGGAAGTATTGGTCGTACAACCGCCCTAAACATCTAGTCAACCGTGCCTAAGCCCCAACTCCTTCTTATCGAGGTGCGACGCACACTGGGATAGAACCGAAAGAACTAGCTAAAAAAAGCCGTGTGAATACGGGTAGAGACATCTCTTTGAAATTTTACAGCTGAGGTGCAAGGGCCTAGGTTGCTCGGTACAGTGAGTTGTGTTAAGCCCTTCGACATCCTTTTTCAATTTGGCCCAGATCGGTCCATATACAACGATCTCTCGATTTAACGTCTTGGGGCCATAAAAGGCGTAAATCGCCCCATCCATCTCCGAGATCTGGCGCTTTTGAAATACGATAAGGGAAGGGTCCGCCCATTAAAGTTTGGATGTTAGATTTAATTCATTCTCTTGGTTTTGGTGGTGGATTGAAGTAGCCAAACTCTTTGCCCCGAAAATGGATATCAGATTCAAACACTACTCCTAAAAACGACATTTGATCTACATATTGGTATTGTCGGTATATGTGTCCACAAATATGTCCGGTTTGAAGGGCAAACAGGGTGGGGCGGCCACCCACGCACTTAGCCCTGAATAAATATCAGCATCGTGCTCTACTGTTACATTCCTCCTTTAGGGGGAGTTTATGGGGCCTCAAAATTGGATATCAAATTCGTTTTCGTCATGGCCGGTTTGAAGAGAGTAACGTCTTGGGGCCATAAAAGGCGTAAATCGCCCCATCAATCTCCGAGATCTGGCGCTTTTGAAATACGATAAGGGGAGTGTCCGCCCATTAAAGTTTGGATGTTAGATTTAATTCATTCTCTTGGTTTTAGTGGTGGATAGAAGTAGCCAAACCCTTTGCCCCGAAAATGGATATCAGATTCAACACATCTTCTAAAAACGACATTTGATCTACATATAGGTATTGTCGGTACATGTGTCCACAAATATGTCCGGTTTGAAGGGCAAATAGGGTGGGGCAGCCACCCACGTACTTACTCCTGGACTCCAGGGCCTTTGTCCCGATGGGTATCAATTTCCCGAAAATCAATCAATTTAAACATCAAATAGCTTTCTTATAATAGGGAGGTGTTTTCGGATGGGACAGTTCCCCAAACCCATGGCTCTTCAATTGGATATCAAATTCGTTTTTTTCTGAAGCATCTTTCGTTTGAGCTCCATATTGTCGTGATTGGTCTATAACCCATTTGGCGGGTTTTGGACGGCCCCCGAGGCATCTGACTCCAATAATAGAAACCATGTTTTGTTTTGACTGTGAGAGTGAAAAAAAAAATCCAAAATTCGGTAGCAAATTCGTTTTCTACTCTCAAATACCTTTCATTTGAGTCCCATATTGTCATAATGGGTCAATCAACCTATTTGACTTATTTTCGGAAAGAAAAGAAAATTTTAATGTCATATTCATAATCTACTCCCAAATACCTTTCATTTGAGTCCCATATAGACATGGTCGGGTAATATGCCCATTTGGGGTACTTGGGGGTGGAGCGACCTGCCATTACTTGGACCTAATTTTTTACGCCATATTTGTAATCAACTGTAGATTATTGTCATTTGAGTCCCATATTGACATGAACGTCGAATATATCTGTTTAGAGTAGTTTTGGGGTTGGTGAGGCCCTCTTGGGTACTTGGACCCAAATTTTAATACGATATTCGTTTTCTAGTCTCCACTACCTTTCATTTGATACCATATTGTGCCTATTGGTCTACGTTTGGTTTTGGATGGCATTGTTGGGGTAGGGTGGAGGGACTGCCCCCATCCTTTATCTAAAAATTATATAGCCTATGTTTCCTTCCAGACAGACTTACACAATCTGTAAAAAATTTAAGAAAATCGGTTCAGCCGTTCTTGATTCAATGGAACAAACCAAAAACCGAGTTCCATATATTCATAGTGTTTTTGGGCAAAGGGTGAGGTTCCGCCCCCTTCCGATATCAACAAATTATAAAGCCTATTTCTCCTTCCTGACCATATTCGCAACCTACTGCCGGATACCTTCATTTGAGTCCCATATTATCATGATTGTCCAAAAAACCTATTTTAGGGGATTTTGGGATTGGGGCGGCCCCCCAGTTACTTGGACCCAATTTTTAATAAGAAATTAGTTCTCTACTCCTGAATACCTTTCATTTGAGTCCCATATTGTCCACTTTTATTTTTGGGTAGTACTTTGGGGTAGGGGGGAGGGTCCGCCACCCCTCCGATATCAAAAAATGATATAGCCTATGTTTCCTTCCAGAAAAACCTACACAATCTGTGAAAATTTCAAGGTAATCGGTTCAGCCATTCTTGAGTCTATACGGAACAAACAAACAAACCGACAAATAAACAAACTCAAATTGAATTTTATATATAAGATTAGATTCGAACTCTACTATCATAGGCATTTCGTTTAGTTCCCATGTTATCCCGATCGCACTACACGTCTTATTGAAGCGCATTAGGTGGGTGGGCCGGTCCCAGACTCTGTCCAAATGTCCCAACTCCCAAATACCTTTCATTTTAATCCATTTTGTGACGTTGGACATTCATGCCCGTTTTGGGGGGTTTTAGGGTTGGAGAGCCCCATAGTCACCTTGGACCAAATTGTTATAAAATATGTGTACTCAACTTGTAGACACCTTTAATTTGTAACCCATATTGTCCCAATGGGTAAATATATCCTGTTGAGTGGGTTTTGGGGAGTGGGGAGGCCCCTAAGACACCAAGGAACATATTTTTATGTCAGACATGTAAAAAAAAAAAAAATGCAAAATTTGCCCATGAACATTCCACTAAGGAAGGGGGGCAAACTTCTCACATATCAATGAGTGCAGTCCGATTCAAGTTTAAGCTCAATGATAAGGGGCCTCCGTTTTATAGCCGAGTCCGAACGGCGAGCCGCATTGCGCACCTCTTTGGAGAGAAGTTTTACATGGCATAGTACCTCACAAATATCGCCAACATTAGGAGGGGAAAACCACATGTGAATTTTTTTTTCTGATGGTCTCGGCAGGATTCTAAACCCAGGCGTTCAGCGTCATAGGCGGACATGCTAACCTCTGCGCTACGGTGGGCTGTCAGATATGTACTCTACTTTTTAATACCTTTCATTTGATACACATATATCCTAAAGCGGTAAAAGTGTCCTGTTGGGTGATGTTTTTGTGGGTTGGGGACCCCCCGAACACTTAGGTTGAAATTTGTATACCAAGTTCGTATTCTTCTCCTAAATACTTTTCGTTTGATACCCACATTGTCCCAATCCGTAAACATGTCCGTTCGGGTGGGTTTTAGAATGAGGCGTCCCCTCGGGTTATTTGACCCCAATTTCGTATTTTTTGGATACCATAAGGTGGAATTCAAAATTTCGCTTAAGTCGATGCTATCATCTCCTAGATCTGGCGTTTTTGAAAATTGGGGCAAGGGGGAGGGTCCGCCCCCCCTTCGGATATCAAAAAATTTTGTACACCGGAGGCTCAAACTCTAGCATCTGTGAAAATTTCATGAAAATCGGTACAGCCATTTTGAGTCTATACGAAACAGACAAACAAACTAAGAAACAAGCAAAGCGCTACGATTTAATTTCTATACAATAGATAAGATTTTATTTCATATAATAGATATATACATAAGATTAAATGAACTAACTTTACAAATTTTGATAACGTCAGATGTGAATCACACCAAAGAAGGCCTTGACTGAAAGATTGTTTTTGCCAAACTTGTATTCAATTTCAATTATTCTTAATTTAATAAAAGAAAGCGGGTTTCTTCTGTATTACGCAAAAAAAAAAGAAACGAAAATAAAAATTAGACCACAATGGATAGCCCTAGTCTGTCTGAATTCAATCTATTGTAAAAGTTGTCTTTTTTTACTAATAAACATTTAGCATTTTTGCATTTGCAGATGATAGCGATAGCGTATAAAAAGACCCTTGATTTTGATCAATACGATACAATTCACTTTAACAGTTCTTAGATAAAACATCTTTTCTTTGCAATCAATTAACAAAGTTTATAACAAAATGAAATTCCTTATGCTTGTGGGAGTGATCGTTACGATGATGGCCATGCTGGTAGCGGCCCAACCTGTGGAACAAGCTGAAGCTTCGGTGGGCTTGGCCGATGTGGCTGAGGCCGGAAATTTGCATGCCAATGAAGCTGCTCGTCAAGCCCGTGGCTATGGTGGTTATGGCGGTTACGGTGGTGGTTATGGCGGTTATGGAGGATATGGAGGATACGGAAAATAGAGCTATTCCTTTAACGCCTACTTGAAAGCGCCGCCCTTGACACTCGAAATTATGTGAAAAGTGAAAAATAAAATATTAAACAAATTAAATACAGTAATTTTTTATTAGAAAACTTAGTAAATGTTGTAGATGGGACTTTGTGATCCAGCTTGTGTGGCATGAAAGGCAGGGAAAATCCTAAAACTCCCAAGTGGTAACAAAGAATAAAATTACTCCTCAAACTATTGCTGAGAAAAAGGTTTGATTCTATTTTATCCATAGAGTGTTAATGTCTGGCGAAAAGCCATCCAGGATCGAAATTTATATAGAACTAGCTGACCCGGGCCCGCTCCGCTGCGCCTTCTTTTACTTTATATGGAGCAAAAGTTTCTTTGGAATATTTTTTTTCGACAATTAAAGATCTTTTAGTGAAATACCATGCTAACTTGACTAACAGTTTAACGATATAAGTACCTTTGTCCGAATTTAAGATTGGATGTAAGGTGTACTCCACTCTCAAAATTCTTCATTTCAGACCGATATGCTCATGATGTCTGATTTAGTGGTGTTTTCGGGGGAGAGATGGTCCCCCATATACTTGGCCCTGAAAAAATATCAACATCGTGCTCTTCTCTCAAATACCATTTATTTAGACCCCATATTGCCATTGGCTTAAGAGGAGTTTACAGGATGAGGCGTCCCCCAAACACATGGCCCCAAAATAGGTTATCAAATTCGTTTTCTTAACTCAAATACCTTTCATTGGAGCCACATATTGGCATGGTCGAAAAATTTTAACCCTTTGGGGAAGGGGTGATGCCCTAAATACATGGTCCTACATTTGGATATCAAATTCGTATTATACTCCCAAATTCCTTTGTTTGAGCCCCATATTGCGATGGTCACTAAAAAATTGATGTTTGGGGGTATTTTGGGTAAGGGGTAGACCTCCAGAAAATTGGTCCCGAAAATAGATATCAATTCTTGCTCTACCCCCCAAAACCTTTCATTTAAGCTCGACATCCACATGGTAGGTAAATATGCCCGATTAAGGGGTGATTTGGGGATTGGATTGGTCCCCCAAACACTAAGCCTGGAAAATATATCAGCAACGTGCTCTATTCTCATATATCTATATATCATTTATTTCAATCGCATATTGCCATTGCCTTAAAAATTGGATATCAAATTCGTTTTCTAATCTTATTTAAACTCCTTACTGCAAAAGTCAGTAAATATGTCCGGTTTGGGGTATTGGCCCTAAAAACTGTGAATATTTAGTTCCCCTCTCTCTAAGACCCAACTTATCTTGATGAGCAAATACGTCCTATTTGGGGTTGTTATGGTGGGGGGACGTCCGCTAGACAGTTGGACCTTAATGTTGATATCAGGTACGTGGTCTACTCCCACATACCTTTAATTTGAGCCCCATATTTCCATAGTCGGCAAACATGACCGCCTTGGAGGGTGTTTTGGGGGATGGGCGGCCATTCAACGAGCTTTGAAAATATATATATCGGATTCGTGTTCCACTTTAAAATCAGACTCACTTAGGCGTTTTCGTCCATTGGGAAGATGCCTTATAGTTCTTACTGTTGAACCTTCCAGATCGCTTTAAAATGCCCAACAATTTGCGAATGTTCACATCCGCCAACTCAGACAAGTTCTCAAAGAAATTTGAACCTTAAGTGCAACTCCTTCTCACTGCCAGTGTGGGACACACAAACAGAAGGTGTTCTATAGTCTCTTCTTCCTCGACGTCCTCACAGCTTCGGCAAAAGTCTTTACTGGCAACCTTTAGTCTGTCAGCATGTTTTCCGATCAGACGGCGAGCTGTCATGACGAAGACATAATTTCATGCTGCGTAAGCAATACCTTTTGGGCTGTTATCGCAGGGACCATCCAAATCATCATCTTGTGGATAGTAATCCATCGCTTGAGCTTGAGGAGCATGAGGTTCAGCGGCATATGAAGCGGGTCTAGACAGCATTCATGCAGACACGGTATCAAATGCGGTGAAGAGCTACCATCACCTTAACGGCCCAGCCAGACATACTTGACTCAGACCTAGATCCCTCTGGACGCACCCCATCTTAGTCAATGAGTTCCTAGATCTAGATACGCACCATGATTATGCAGACGAAAGATAAAACACAACACACTGCTACAATAACATCAACTATGTGGGATGTCAAGCGCCATGTCAAGCGGGTCTAGACAACATTCATGCAGACACGGTAGCAGATGCGGTAAATAGCTGCCGGGTGAATGTGGTTCTTGGAAAAGATCATCTTCCATTGCTTCTGAGGAAATTGATCTCCTATGGCAAACTAGAGTAGTTCTGGCTCAATTACGATCCGGCGGGTGCAGCCGCCTTACCTCCTGCAGAGCAAGGATTGATGCCAACGTATAGGATGTATGTCCCGATTGTGACCAGAGACCACACGACACATGTCACCCGTTCAACTGCCCAGTCAGACCCACTCTACTCAGACCCAGATCCTTCGGAACGCACGCAAGAGTAGTTCTTTCTCAATTACGACCCTGCGGATGCAGCCGCCTTTCCTCCTGCAGAGCAAGGATTGATGCCAATGTGCAGAATGTATGTCCCGATTGTGACCAGGGATCACACGACACACGCCACCTCTTCAATTGCCCAATCAGACCCACTCGACTCAGACTTACAACCCTCTGGACGCAACTCATTTTAGTCGCAGAGTTCCTGGATCTGGATATTCACCAGAATCAAGCAGACGAAAGATAGACCACAACATCACTGTTCACTGTTCCACATTTAAGTGAAAATGGATAATAAATGGGCTTTTAAGGGCTTAAGACCCTGAATCCAACATGGATTCTCAAGCAGACTTTTTTAATAGCAATTTTTGAGCACTTTTCATGGAGTTTTTTCTTTGCAAATCGGGCCACAACTGAAGATTAATTATTGGAAATGCCGAGGTGACCAACCTAAGGGCTTCGCACCACCTTGAAATTTTGCACATGATCACGATGACACCTAAGCTCTAACCATTGTTAATACACTGTAGGGTATTATAACTTAATGAATTGGATTGTAACACCCAAAAGGAAGAGACATAGACCCATTGATAAGTATATACATCGACTCAGAATCACTTTCTGATTCGATTTAGCTATGTCCGTCTGTCTGTCTGTCCGTCCGTCTGTCTGTCCGTCTGTCCATGTTAATTTGTGTACAAAGTACAGGTCGCAATTTTTATCCGATCGTCTTCAAATTTGGCATGGACATGTTTTTCGGCCTAGAGACAAAGCATATCGAAATTGGAAAAATCGGTTCAGATTTGGATATAGCTTCCATATATATGTTCGTCCGATTTGCAGTAATAATGCAATGAAATCGTCATTTGTTAACCGATTCTTTCGAAATTCGACAGGAAGGATTTCCTTATGACTCTCGATGTTACTGGTGAATTTCATAAAAATCGGTTCAGATTTGGATATAGCTCCCATATATATGTTCGTCCGATTTGCAGTAATACATCAATAAAATGATCATTTGTTAACGGATTCTTTCGAAATTTGGCAGGAAGAATTTTCTTATGACTCTCGATATTACTGGCGAATTTCACAGAAATCGGTTCAGATTTAGATATAGGTCTCATATATATTGGGTTGCCCAAAAAGTAATTGCGGATTTTTCATATAGTCGGCGTTGAAAAATTTTTTTACAGCTTGTGACTCTGTAATTGCATTCTTTCTTCTGTCAGTTATCAGCTGTTACTTTTAGCTTGCTTTAGAAAAAAGTGTAAAAAAAGTATATTTGATTAAATTTCATTCTAAGTTTTATTAAAAATGCATTTACTTTCTTTTAAAAAATCCGCAATTACTTTTTGGGCAACCCAATATATATCGCCCGATTTTTTCTCCTCTACCCACTGCAAGCGCATTTATTGACCAATATTCCTAAAATTTTGTACAACGCTTTCCTCGACGACTTCCACAATATCCATAATGTTTGGTCGAAATCGGTTCAGATTTTGATATAGCTCCCATATATATGTTCGTCAGATTTTTGGGTAATTTGTTGTCATTTGTCAACCGTAGTTATTACGTTTGAACATATTTGCTTTGCTCGAAATTTGATACAGAAATTATTGTATAATAATCTATCTGCATATATCCGCCGAGGTCCATCAAAATTGGTTCAGAATTAGATGTAGCCTACTTTTGTTTTTATAGGGGTTGGTGTAGGGTATTATAAAGTCGGCACAGCCCGTCTTTTTCCTTTCCTTACTGATTTGAATTTAAAAGAGTTATCTCTAATCGTTCTTAAACGGCAATTTGTTTAATAGTTTTCGATTCTATCCCACTGTGCGTCCTCGCGTGAACTCCATTCCCCCTCAACCATTGTGCGTTAGCTTGGATATCTGCGTGCAAGACTATATTATGGGCAGCCTATAGGTTCTGTTCTCAATCCTAGGATTCTAGCTTTGATCCAATAATGTTTCACTGATGGAGATGGAAAACTTACGGTTATATGTTTTAAGTTTCATTTATGAACTAAATCTACAAATTATAATCCCCAATGAAACGTCTAATGTGAAGAACTAAAAATTTGTTTTGCCTTGACTTAAGTTTGTTTTGTCATATGTGAGTTTTATGCACCTTCTATTATTCTTAATTCAATAAAAAAAACGTGCATTTTCTTCTATATAAAGCTAAAAACAGTTAAAATTAGACCACAATAGAAATACATAACATGTCGGATTCTATTATTTGTTAAATTTGGGTTTTTTTGTTATATGAAAATATTTTTTCATTTGCAGATGTTATCGAAAGCATATAAAAAGACCCTAGGTTTTGATTAATACGATACATTTCACTTTAACAATTTATATATAAAACATCGGTTTTCTATTGCATTATTGAAAATAGTTATACAAAATGAAATTCCTTCTGTCTGTGGGAATAATCGCCATGATGGCCATGTTCGCTGTGGGCCAACCTGTGGAACAAACTCTAGCTGAAGCTGCAGTGGGCTTGGCAGATGTGGCTGAGGCTGGCATTTTGCATGCCAACGAATCTGCTCGCAAGGCCCGTAGCTATGGTCATTTTGGCAGATAGGGAAACTAGAGCTAAATCCATCATTTCTCTTTGATGTGGATTTATTGGAAAAATGCAAAATAAAGTCTTGAAAAAGTTAAATTTTGTAACAATTAATAAAAAACAAAAATAGATGTTATGTTCAATGCTCTTTGAACAAGTTGGTCAGGCACGATAAGGGCAGCCACGCCTAAAAGTCTCAAGGGGTATTAAACCAATTGATTTATCTTATCAACATATTAGTTGGATCTAAGTGGCAACGTAAATTCTAGATTCTATTTTATCCTAATGCATTGCAGAGTGAACCAGATTTCAAAATGTCCTAGGCTCTTGCACTCATAGAAAAAAGTCTGGTGATCTTAGCCAACACTGTCTGCTGACAGAAGCATGCAGTGGTTAGCATAGTCCGTTTATGACGCTGAACGCCAGGTTTCGAATACTGGCGACAATATAAAGAAATAATTTGCTGTAGTGGTTATTCTCTCCCAATGCTGCCGACATTCGTAAATTACATTGCCATGAACCTTTTAAACCTTCCAAAGAGGTGTCACACTTCGGCACACCGTTGGGACTCGGCTATGAGAAGGGAGTCCTTTATCATTAAGATTACAACTGAATCGGATATGACTTATTTATATGTGAGGACGCATTAATACATCAAAATATAGGCCGAGCTGAACTATATTGACATAGCCCACTCTGCCAAATTTCAACAAAATTCGAATAATAAACGTGCTTTTATTGACTCAAAAACTTAAATCGGGAGATTGCTATATATGGCAGCTATAACCGCTCTACGGGAAATGTGTAGTCAATTGCCCCAAATATACCGGCCCTAAACTGGAGAATTAGTTACCTGTCACAAGACATATCCTACAGGGAATGAAAAATTTCAATTGCCATAACTTCTGATTCTTAATTATTTTTAAAAAAGTCGCATAATTATTGTTTAAAATTGCTTATGCTTTAAATATATTTGCTAACTTATGTTAGCAAACTATACTCATCTTTTACGAACTGTCCCAGGACCTATCCTACGGTATTAGAATGGTGACAATTCGTCATCTCGAGCGACAAATCCTCATAAAAGTGACAGGTTTTTTCATATAAGGGGATGAGAACTGCGACCGGTCCCTATCACCAAAGGACCTCTTCCGTGATAGGTTTGGGACCTGTCCCATTTCCCTTTGGGTGAATATAGCCCTATCTTGACCATACTCGGGATGAATGTCGAAGGGCCTAACAGAACTCATTTTGGTAAATTTCAGCGAAATTGGTTTATAAATTCACTTTTTATGGGCCTAAAATCTTAAATGTGCAGGTCAGTATATATGGCAGCTACATGCCAATCTAGACCGATCTGGGAAGTATTGAACACGGATGTCGGGGAAACTTACACAACTCGTTATACCAAATTTCTGCGAAATTTGACAATAAATACGGCTGTTACGGGCCCAAGCCTAAAATTAAGAGATCGGTCTATATGGCAGTTATAGCGACATTCTAGCTGAACCGGGCCCGCTACCTTCTTTTACTTTATATGAAACAAAATTATCCTAGAAATAGTTATTTTCGACAATTAAAGAGCTTTTAGTGAAATACCATGCAATGAAAATATTGGGTTGCCCAAAAAGTAATTGCGGATTTTTTAAAAGAAAGTAAATGCATTTTTAATAAAACTTACAATGAACTTTAATCAAATATACTTTTTTTACACTTTTTTTCTAAAGCAAGCTAAAAGTAACAGCTGATAACTGACAGAGGAAAGAATGCAATTACAGAGTCACAAGCTGTGAAAAAATTTGTCAACGCCGACTATATGAAAAATCCGCAATTACTTTTTGGGCAACCCAATAGTATATGTATATCGCCTGACTAACAGTATAACAATCTAAATGACTTTATCTGAATACCATATGATCTTAATTGGTCTGTTAATTCGCTCGCTAAAAAATATCAGCATCGTGCTTTTCTCTCAAATACCATTTGTTTAAACCCCATATTGCCATTGGTTTCAGGGGAGTTCATAGGATGATGCGTCCTCCAAATTCTTGGCCCCAAATTTGGTTACCAAATTCGTTTTCTAATCTCAAATACCTTTCATTTGAACCACATATTGGCATTGTGGGTATATGTTTACCCTTTAAGGGGTGTTTTGGGAAAAGGACGATGTCACAATTACAAAGTCCCACATTTTGCTATCAGATTCGTGTTCTACTCCCATATACCTTTATTTGAGTCTCATATTGCGAGGATCAGTAAAAAATCCCTGTTCGTGGGTTGTATTGGAAAAGGGGTAGAAATAGAAATATGCCCGATTTAGTGGTGTTTTGGGGAGCGGGGTGATCGCCCAAACACATAGCCTTGAAAATATACCAGCATCGAGCTCTATGCTCATATATCTTTATATCATTTATTTAAACACCATATTGCCATTGGCCTCGAAATTGGATATCAAATTCGATTCGACAAAAATGTCCGGTTTTTGGCATGTTTTGGGGATGGCCTTGAAAATACATATCAGATTCGTGTTCTACTCTTAAATATTGGGTTGCCCAAAAAGTAATTGCGGATTTTTTAAAAGAAAGTAAATGCATTTTTAATAAAAATTAGAATGAACTTTAATCAAATATACTTTTTTTTACACTTTTTTTCTAAAGCAAGCTAAAAGAAACAGCTTATAACTGACAGAAGAATGAATGCAATTACAGAGTCACAAGCTGTGAAAAAATTTGTCAACGCTGACTATATGAAAAATCCGCAATTACTTTTTGGGCAACCCAATACCTCTTATTTGAGCTCCATATTGCAATGGTCAGCAAATACTTCCTACTTAGGTGGTGTTAAGGTTATCGGGATAACCTTAGGTGGTGTTAAGGTTATCCAGAATTTTGATATAAGATTCTTGCTGCATTTCCAAAGACCTTCCATTTAAGCCCCATATTGCTATGGCCGTAAATTTGCCCTCTTTGGGGGATGTTTTTAGGGAGGGGCGGTCCCCCCCCAACACTTGATCCCACATGTGGATATCACATTCGTATTCTAAGCCCCATATTACCATGGTCAGTAAATAAGTCATTGTTGGGGGTTGTTTTGGGGAAGAGTGGACCCCCAGAAACTTGGTCCCACATTTGAATATCAGATTTGTATTCTATTCGGAAATACATTTCATTTGAGTCCCATATTGCCATGATCGGTAAATATGTTCGATTTAGGGGTGTTTTGGGGGTTGGGGTGGTCCTCCTAACACTTGATCCGACAATTGGATATCACATACGTTTTCTTATCTTAAATACCTCTCATTTGAGTCCCATATTGTCGTGATTGGTGTATATATATGTTTGGTAGGTTTTAAGGTGGGGCGGTCCCCCTTGGTACCCCATCCGAAATTTAGATACCAAATTTTTATTTTTGGGGTACTATATGAGAGCACACAAAATTTCGCTTAAATTGCACCACACATCACCGAGATCTGGTGTTTCTGAAAATTAGGGTAAGGGGGAGGGTCTACCCCCCCTTCAGATATCAAAAAAGGTAGTACTCTATTTTCACCACGGGATCATTGTGCACCATATGTGAAAATTTCAAGAAAATCGTTTCAGCCGTTTTTGAGTCTATAAGGAACACACAAACGAACACAAATTGATTTTTTTATAAGAATAGATCGATCTTAATCATACTCGGTAGAATGTCGAAGGGCGTAGCGCAACTCAATGTGCCTAATTTCAGCAAAATCGGTAAAAAAAATTAAATGAGGAGATCTATATATATGACAGCTATATCCAAATCTGGACAGATCTGGTCATAATACAACTCGTTATACCAAATTTCTGCGAAATCAGACAATAAATGGGCCCATTATTGGCCCAAGACCTTAAATCGAAAGATCGGTATATATGGCAGCTATATCTAAAGCCATACCGATCTGGGTCAAACTAAACAAGGATGCCGTGAGGACTAACATCACTCACTTTCCCCATTTTCAGAGAAATCGGACGATAAATGCGCCTTTTATGGGCCCAAGACCCTCAATCGAGCTATCGGTATATATGGCAGCTATATCTCAATCTGGATCGATTTGGGCCAAATTGGAGATAAATGTCGAGTGGCCCAACACAACTCATTGACCCAAATTTTAACAAAATCGGACAATAAATGTGGCTTAAATGGGCCTAAGACCTGAAATCTGCGTACCGGTCTATATGGGGCTATATCCAGATATAGTCCGATATAGCCCATCTTTTAACTTAACCTGCTTATGGACAAAAAAATAAATCTGCAAAGATTCAGCTCAATATCTCTATATATCTATCTCAGCTTAATATCTCTTTACAGACGGACGGACATGGCTAGATCGTGTTAGATTTTTACGGCGATCAACGTAAAGCTAGCCGCTGGAGATTTTGCACAAATACTTTTTATTAGTGTAGATCGGTCGGGATTGTAAATGGGCCAAATCGGTCCATCTTTTGATATAGCTGCCATATAAACCGATCTTGGGTCTTGATTTCTTGAGACTCTAGAGGGCGCAATTCTCGTTCGATTTGACTGAAATTTTGCACGCTGTGTTTTGGTATCACTTCCAACAACTGCTCATAACCTGATATAGCCATATAAACCGATCTTGGGTCTTGACTTCTTGACCCTCTAGACGGCGCAATTGTCATCCGATTTGGCAGAAATTTTGTACAACAGCTTCTCTCATGACCTTCAACATACGTGTCGAATATGATCTGAATCGATCAATAGCTTGATACAGCTCCCATATAAATCTATCTCCCGAGTTTGCTTCTTGAGTCCCTAAAAGGCGCAATTCGTATCCAAATGAACTGAAATATTACACAATAACTTCTACTTTATTCAGCATTCATTTATGGTCCGAATCGGACTATAACTCGATATAACTCCAATAGCATAACAGTTCTTATTCAATATTCTTTGTTTGCATAAAAAGAGATACCGCGCAAGGAACTCGAAAAATGCTATCCATGGTGGAGGGTATATAAAATTCGGCCCGGCCGAACTTATTACGCTCTTATTTGTTTTGTGTCAAGGAGTGCCGTTGAAAAACAAATTTGTACTTTGGGTCGTTGAGATTCAAAGTAAATTGTTGCAGGAAAATTAACAAATTTTGTAGGCGTTTTTTCAACAAAAGTTGTTGTTTTTCAAATTTATTTTTATCTGTTATTTTATCTGTTATCACGCTCTTATTTGTTTTGTGTAAAGGAGTGCCGTTCAACAACAAATTTGTACTTTGGGTCGTTGAGATTCAAAATAAATTGTTGCAGAAAAATTAACAAATTTTGTAGGCGTTTTTTCAACAAAAGTTGTTGTTTTTCAAATTTTGTTTTTATCTGTGTGTAAAATAGTCACCAGATAAGGTTTTCTATTATCTTAAGACTTGTTTCTATTAATACAGGTTTCAGGCCGATTTGGTCAGTACTTACCATAGATGTTGGAAGTCACGTGCCAAATTTTAATTAAATTAAATGAGGCTTTCTAGAGGCTCAAGATGTCAAATCTGAAGATGGGTTTAGATGGCAGCTACATCAAGTTATTGTGCGACTTTAACCAAACTAGACACCACTGTTGGAAGTCGTACAAAAACACTCGGTGGAAAATTTTAGTCTCCTAGGAGCTCAAGAAGTCAAGATCCTAGATGTGGACCATTTACAATCCCAACCGGCCTATATAGCAGAAAGACAGCAGAGGGACAGACAGACGTATGGCCTAAATTGACTTGGAATGTCAATGAAGATGGATCGATGGTCTTCTACTGATATTTCGATGTATTACAAAGTGAATGAATACGGAGGGTATAAAAAAGAAATTTTTGAAAAAGTAAACACACTGTAGTGAAAATTTGGCACAAAATCACATTTTCACTTTTTGTGGCAACATAAAAAAGTGGTGCCCGAGTGGCTTTATAGCAAAACAGTGTCAGTTTTGCCACCAGAGCGGCACAACGATTACACTAATGACAAAGATTGGTTAGAGTACATCTTAAACCAGAAAAACTTGACCAATATATTGAACAGTTATACTCTTCCTGCTACCATTAGTGATCAAAGGTCTTTGGGCATTAATTTGAAAAAATGAAAATCTCATACTGCAACGAAATGGTAGGTTAGGTTAGGTAAGAGTGACAGTGAGACTCACTTAGTCTGACTGTCACTGTTGTGATAACACAATAGCGACAGACCAGGCCCAAGTAGGAATCGAAATGACGAATCCGCACTGGTAATCCGAGAACTTTACCAACTCAGCTACCGAGGTGACCAACGAAATAGTACACCAGCATCAAAAAAATCTGTGGAACCACATAAGTGGGTCCTTATTCCAACCCTTGTCGTTTTCAGTGTATTCCACGGCTTTGACACTTCATAATTAATTTTACAAATTTCAACCCCCATGTCATATATGAATACCACCAAAAAAAGACCTTGGCTTTAAGTTTGTTTTTGTCAAAAATAAATTGTGTCCAGTCTAAATCGAAATTCAAGCAAACAAATCGGGTTTCTTCTGTTTTTGCACAAAAAAAAATTGAAAATAAAAACGAAAAAATTCCACCGCAATAGATAGTCTTAACCGCAATAGAGAAGTGCCAAAGTTTTTGAAACAAATTAAAACTTATTTTGTTTCATTTTTTTTTTGAGAAATTAATGAAAGCATATAAAAGTCCCCAGATTAAGGCTAATTGTATTCAATACACTTCTGCAGTTCTTAGAAAGAATATCTATTTTCTAAAAATACAAAAAAAATCTTAAAAACAAAATGAAACTTTTCGTACTAGTGGGAATAGTCATTATGATGGCCGTGGTCGTAATGGCCCAACCTGTGGATGAAACTCAAGCTGGAGCTACGTTGGGCTTAGTGGATGTGGCCGATGCAGGCATTGAGCATGCCAATGAAGCTGCTCGCAGTGTACGTGGCTTTGGTGGTTTTGGCGGCTTTGGACGTGGAGGCTATGGTGGTTATGGAGGCTTCGGAGGCTTCGGACGAGGAGGCTATGGCGGATATGGTGGATATGGCAAATAGAGTTATTCCATTACCATCCTTTCCCTTCAAGTGTAAAATTTGTGAGAAAAAGGCAAAATAAAATTAAAAAAAAAAACAACAAAAAAAAAAAACGAATTAAGATATTGAAATGTCAAAAAATATGTAACGAACAGAAGAATTGCATGAAGGATCTGTTTAAGTAAATTGGAATGCAATGTCCCCAAGACCGATTAACTGAAAGTGCATCAAAAATACAAAACAGTGCCTAGATTTTGATATGACCGAATAATGTAAATGTGATAGTTATGTATAGATTCCCAACTTGAACCTGTTTCCATACTGACGCAAAATGGCAGTGAATCGAAAAGAAAAATAGTGCTAACTTTGAAAACGAATGAAAATAAATTTTTAAAATATTTAATGGTTAGAGGTGGTAACGAGATCATGTGCAAAATTTCAAGGACTTTAGTGGTCTTGGCAGGCCTCTAACGTTGGTCACCTCAGCATTTCGAAAATTTGTTCCGGCTGGCAAATCTTCATTTATGGTTCGATCTCGACAATTTTCTTATTGGCTGGATGGTGCTCAAAGGACATTGGACTTTTATTTTTTTTACACACCACCGAAGGAGGAGGGTATAATTATTTTGTCACTCCGTTTGCAATACATCGAAATATCCATTTCCGACCCTGTAAAATCTTGATCGTCGTAACAATCTTAGACGATCTAGCCATGTCCGCACGTCCGTCTGTCTGTTGAAATCACGCTACAGTCTTTAACAAGTAAAAGCGTGCTCAGTTTGACCGGCCAGTATCTTATATACCCTCCTCCATATATAGCATTTGTCAAGTTCTTGGCACGGCATCTCTTCATACAGGTAAACAAAGGATAATGGATAAGAATTTCTACGCAACTGGAGCTGCATTAGATTATTAACCGACTCTGGTCATACTTGGCTTAGATGTTGCAGACCATAGTAGATGCTACTAGGCAAAATTTCAGCCAAATCGGATAAGAATTAAGCTCTCCAGGAGGCCCCAAAAAAAAATCGACAGATCGGTTTATAAAGGAGATATATCAGATTTTGGACAGATTTAGGCGTATCTGGCACGTATGTTGAAGGTCCTAGTAGAAGTCGTTTTGCAAAACTTCGGTCAAATCAGACAAGAACTGCGCCCTCTAGGGGTTTATATGGGAGCTATATCAGGTCATACTTAACACATATGTTAATGGTCATAAAAAAAATCCCTGTACAAAATTTTAACAAAAATTTTTTATACCCTTTTTTTGGCTTCATTGCTGTCTCCACAACGACTGCCATCAACGCTATCGTAAAGGGCTGGGCATCGCTGCTTTATAGCAAAACAGTATCAGTTTTGCCACCAAAGCGTGGCAATTAGCGCTTACGCTAATGTCAAAAAACTGCATAAAAAAAGTCTGTGGAAAAGGGGATGCCCATTCCAAAATTTTTCAGTGTTTTCCTCAGCTTTGACAATTATTGGGTTGCCCAAAAAGTAATTGCGGATTTTTCATATAGTCGGCGTTGACAAATTTTTTCACAGCTTCTTTAAGCTTGCTTTCGAAAAAAGTGTAAAAAAGTATATTTGATTAAAGTTCATTCTAAGTTTTATCAAAAATGCATTTACTTTCTTTTAAAAAATCCGCAATTACTTTTTGGGCAACCCAATATTAATAAATTTTGCAAACTTCAACCCTCTTGAGTACATATCAATTGTTAAATATGATTACCACAAAAAGACCTTGGCTTAAGGTTTGGTGTCCAGTCTCACTGATTCTAAATTCAATCAAATAAATCGGGTTTCTGTTGTTTGTTTTAGTCAAGTACTTGTTCTAGTTGTTGGTTTTTTAGCTTACTGACTGACCATAGATTTTCAAAGCTAATAAAACATTAACACTATCGTCTATTTAAATAAATAAAACCAATCTTATGTATAACAAGTAAAAGCATGCTAAGTTCGGCTGGGCCGAATCTTTTTTATACCCTCCTCCATGGATTGCATTTGTCGAGTTCTTTTCCCGGCATCTCTTCTTAGGCGAAGAAGGATATAAGAAAATAATTGCTCTGCCATTAGAGCGATATCAAGATATGGTCCGGTTTGGACCACAATTAAATTATATGTTAGAGACCTCTGTAAAATGTCAGCCATTTCGAATAAGAATTGCGCCCTTTGGGGGCTCAAGAAGTAAAATAGAGAGATCGATTTATATGGGAGATGTATCAGGCTATAGAACGATTCAGACCATAATAAACACGTATGATGATCGTCATGAGAGGATCCGTCGTACAAAATTTCAGGAAAATCGGATAATAAAATTTCAAATAAAATCGGATTGCGACCTCTAAAGGCTCAAGAAGTCAAGATCCCAGATCGGTTTATATGACAGCAATATCAGGTTATACACCGATTTGAACCTTATTTGACACAGTTGTTGAAAGTAAGAAGAAAAAACGTCATGCAAAATTTCAGCCAAATCGAATAAGAATTGCGCCCTCTAGAGGCCCAAGAAGTCAAGACCCAAGATCGGTTTATATGACAGCTATATCAGGTTACGAACGGATTTTAACCATACTTGGCACAGTTGTTGGATACCATAACAAAATACTTCGTACAAAAATTCATTTAAATCGGATAAGAATTGCGACCTCTAGAGGCTAAAGAAGTCAAGACCCAAGATCGGTTTATATGGCAACTATATCAGGTTATTTACCGATTTGAACCATACTTGGCTCAGTTATTTCATATCATACCTAAACACGTCGTGCAAAATTTCATTCCAATCGAATAGGAATTGCGCCCTCTAGAGGCTCAAGAATTCAAAACCCAAGATCGGTTTATATGGCAGCTATATCAAAACATGGACCGATTTAAACCATACTTAGCCATAGAACCATAAACCATATTTACAGTTGTTGGAAGTCACACCGAGACACCACGTGCAAAAATTCAGTCAAATCGGTTAAGAATAGAGGCTCAAGAAGTCAAGACCCAAGATCGGTTTATATGGCAGCTATATCAAAATATGAACCAATTTAACCCATTTACAATCCCAACCGACCTACACTAATAAAAAGTATTTGTGCAAAATTTCAAGTGGCTAGCTTTACTCCTTCGAAAGTTAGAGTGCTTTCGACAGACAGACGGACGGACGGACATGGCTAGATCGACTTAAATTGACATGATGATCAACAATATATACACTTTAAGGTGTCTCAGACGTATATTTCGAGGTGTTACAAACAGAATCATGAAATTAGTATACCCCCATCCTATGGTGGAGGGTATAATAAAAAGAAATCTTTGGTGCTTGTACGAATAGTCATTATAATGGCCTGGGTCATAATGGCCCAACTTGTGGATGAAGCTTAAGCTGGAGCTTCGTTGGGCTTAGTGGATGGGGCCGATGCAGACGTTGGGCATGCCAATGAAGCTGCTCGTAGTGTGCGTGGCTTTGGACTTGGGGATTATGGTGATTATGGAGGCTCTGGACGAGGAGGCTATGGCAGATATAGTGGATATGGAACAAAAGAGTTATTCCATTCACATCCTTTCTATTCAAGTATAAAATTTGCAAAATAAAATATAAAGAAAAAACAAATGGTTAATCCATGAAGTGTCAAAAAAAATATAATACGAACAGAATAATTTCATGAACAGTGTGTTTAAATTAATTAGAATGCAAAGTCCCCAAGACCAATTAACTGAAAGTGGAACAAAATTTCGGAGCAGTGCATAAATTTCGATCTGAGCGGATGCTGTATATCAAGTTGGGAATCAATACATAACTATAGATTGCCAACTTGAACCTGTTTCCAGACTGGCACACAGTGGGATAGAATGGAAAAGAAAATAATGAACAAATAGGTTAGGTTAGATTGAAAAATGGTTGCAGATTTGTATATTTTGCCAAGGAACATTCCACTAAGGGACAGGGGCAAACTTCTCACATATCAATGAGTGCAGTCCGATGCAAGTTTAAGCTTAATGATAGGGGACCTCCCTTTTATAGCCGAGTCCGAACGGAGAGAAGTTTTACATGGCATAGTACCTCACATATAATGCCAGCATTAGGAGGGGAAAACTACCACTGAAAATTTTTTCTGTTAGTCTCGCCAGGATTCGAACCCTGGCGTTCGGCGTCATAGGCGGACATGCTAACCTCTGCGCTACGGTGGTCTCCGAAGTCACTAAGTACATACACCCAAACCTGTAATCGTCTTGTTGTGCGCTTTTAAAACTATAAGTATCCTCTAAAAAGAAAATTTCAAGTTAGGAATTCCGTGCTACTTACAAAATCCTTAATTGTTTTCAATACCACTCCCCTAAGTTGGTTCATGTCTGATATTGTGTCTTCACCTAAGTGCCCCGTATCTATTAGCCGCGAAAGCCGGGCCATGACAAAGAAAATGCTCCAACGTCTTATCATCTTCCCCACATGCCCTACACATGCCATCATTTGCCGCACCGATTTTACATAAGTGAGGTCGTAGTCCTATGTGTCCCGTTATGATACCAATAGCTATACTGACCTCCTTCTTGGTTCGTTTCAGCAATAGCCTCGTCTTCTCACGATCTGGATCCCCACATAGGATTTTCGCCGTCCTACGGACCGTTTCGCTGTTCCACAATGTTGCATGCGCATTCGTCGCCCACTCTTTTAACTCGGGCTGCGTCGACCCGAAAGGCTTCGGATTAATCAAGTTAATTGACGGCAGTCTTCTGGGCTTCACTGCCAAATCGTCTGTCCTTTCATTCCCCCTTACTCCGTTATGGCACGGCACCCAAACGAACGTTAGAGCGTGCTAAGTTCTCTGCCGTGTCGAATCTTATTACAGTTCCACAATGGATTGCATTTGTCGAGTTCCTTGCGTGGTATCTCTTTTTAGGCAAACAAAAAATAATGGATAAGAATTGTTATGCCATTGGAAGAAGCCATTTTACAAAATTTCAGCAAAATCAGATAAGAATTGCGCCCTCTAGTGGCTTAAGAAGTCAAGATCCAAGATTGGTTTATATGGCCGCTATATCATGTTATCAACAGATTTGAACCATACTTAGCACAGTTATTGGAAGTCATTTCAAAACACTTTGTGCAAAACTTCATCCAAATCGGATAAGAATTGCTCCCTCAAGAGGTCTAGGAAGTCAAGATCCCAGATCGGTTTATATGGCAGCTATATCATGTTATGAACCGATTTGAACTGTTGTTGGAAGTCATATCAAAAACACTTCATGCAAAATTTCATCCAAATCGGATGAGAATTGCGCCCTCTAGTGGCTGAAGAAGTGAAGATCCAATATCGGTTTATATGACGGCTATATCAGGTTATTGACCGATTTAGACCATACCTATCACAGTTGTTGAAAGTCATAATAAAACACTTCGTGGAAAATTTCGGCCAAATTGGATTAGAATTGGGCGCTCCAGAGGCCTAAGAAGTCAAGATCTCAGATCGGTTTATATGGCTGTCATATCAGATTATGGATCAATTTAGACCACACTTAATGCAGTTGTTAAAAGTCATAACGAACCACCTCATCTAAAATTTCAGCTAAAGCCGGAGGAGAATTGCGCCCTCTAGTGGCTGAAGCACTAAAAATCCAAGATCGGTTTATATGGGAGCTGTAACAGGTTATTTGAAATCCACATTATCCCAATCGGTAAATATGTCCTACTTGGCGATTTTGGGGGGTGAAGGGGCCCCTCAGGCACCAAGAAGTAAATTTTAATGACAGATTTGTACTTTACTTTTAAATACCTTTCATTTGATACCCATATTGCCCAAAACAGTAAAAGTGTCCTGTTGGGTGGTGTTTTTGGGGGTGGGGAGTCTCCTCAGACACCAAGGATTAAATTTTTATGTCAGATTTGTACTCTACTTTTAAATACCTTTCATTTGATACCCATATTGCCCAAAGCGGTAAAAGTGTCCTATTGGGTGGTGTTTTTGGGGTTGGTGGACCCCACCGACACATATGGTGACATTTGAATGCCACGTTCATACACTCCTCTGAAATTCTTCTCTTTTGATACCCACATTGTCGCAATCGATGAACATGTCCATTCGGGTGGGTTTTATATACCAATTTCTTGTTTCTGGGGTACCATAAGGTGGCATACAAAATTTTGCTGAAATCGGTGTACTCATCAGCGAGATCTGACGTTTTTGAAAATGGTATTAAGGGGGAGGGTCCGCCACCCTTCCCCTTCGGATATCGATACGGAACAAACAAGCAAAGCGAAACAATTTAATTTTTAACCACGAAATATCCATTTCCGATCCTTAAATATATATACTCTTGATCGTCTTAAAAATTTAAGACAATCTAGCCATGGCCGCCCGTCTGTCTGTTGAAATCACGCTACAGTCTTCAAAAATAGAGATATTGAGCTGAAACTTTGCCCAGACTCTTTTTTTGTTCATAAGCAGGTTAAGTTCGAAGATGAGCTATATCGGGCTTTATCTTGATGTAGCCCCCATATAAATCAATCCGCCCATTTAAGGCCTTAGGCCCTTATGACAGTGTCTTGTGCTAGGCTACTCGGCATCCTTGTTCAATTTGGCCCAGTTCGGTCCAGATTTGGATATAGCTGCCGATCTTTCGATTTAAAGTTTTGTGCCCATTAAAGGCGTATTTATTGTCTGATGTTGCCAAAATTTGGAACAGTGAGTTGTTTTAGGCCCTTCGACATCTTTTGTCACTTTGGCCCAGATCGGTCCAGCTTTGGATTTAGCTGCCAAAGAGACCGATCTTTCGATTTAAGGTCATGGGCCCATAAATTATTGCCCGATGTCGCCGAAATTTGGGACAGTGAGTTGTGTTAGGGCCTTCGACATCCTTCTTCAATTTGGCCCAGATCGGTCCAAATTTGAATATAGCTAGTATATAGACAGATCTCTCAATTTAAGGTTTTAGGCCCTTAAAAGGCGTATTTATTGCCTGATTTTGCCAATATTTGGAACAGTGAGTTGTTTTAGGCCCTTCGACATCCTTCGTCAATTTGGAACAGATCGGTCCAGATTTGGATTTAGCTGCCATATAGACCGATCTCTAGATTAAGGTCTTGGGCCCATTAAAAGCGCATTTATTGTCCAATGTCGTCGAAATTTGGGACAGTGAGTTGTGTTAGGCCCTTCGACATCCTTCTTCAATTTGGCCCAGATCGGTCCAGATTTGAATATAGGTAGCATATAGACCGATCTCTCGATTTAAAGTTTTAGGCCATTAAAAGGCGTATTTATTGCCTTATTTTGCCAAAATTTGGAACAGTGAGTTGTTTTAGGCCCTTCGACATCCTTCGTCAATTTGGCCCAGATCGATTCAGATTTGAATATAGCTGCCATATAGACCGATCTCTCGATTAAGGTCTTGGGCCCATAAAAGTCGCGTTTATTTTCCAATGTCGCCGAAATTTGGGACAGTGAGTTGAGTTGGGCCCTTCAACATCCTTCTTCAATCTGGTACAGATCGGTCCAGATTTGATTATAGCTAGCATATCGACCGATCTTTCGATTTAAGGTCTTGGACCCATACAAGACGCATTTATTGTCCAATTTGGCTCAAATTTTTAATGCAGGGTTTTGTTATGACTTCCCTTAACTATGCCAAGTACGGCCCAAGTACCAGTCTATAACCTGATATAGCTCCGATGTAAACCGGTCTCTCGACCATCCTTGTTCGGTTCGAAATTGCGGCTTTTAAGGGCTCAAGAAGTCTAATCGGGTGATCGGTTTATATGGGAGCTATATCGGGTTAAAGACCGATTTAAAACGTATTTGGCGCAGTAGTTAAAAATTATAAGAGAACACCGCTTGCAAAATTTCAGCCAAATCGGGCGAAAATTTTGGCTACCAGCGGCTGAAGAAGTCAAATCGGGAATCGGTTTGTATGGGAGCTATATCAGGATATAGACCGATTCGGACCGTACTTGACACTGTTGTTGGAAGTCGCAGCAGAACATCGCATGCAAAATTTCAGCCAAATCGGACAAAAATTGCGCCCTCCAGGAGCTCAAGAAGTGAAATCGGGAAATCGGTTTATATGGGAGCTATATCAGGTTATAGACCGATTTGGACAGTACTAAGCACTGTTATTGGAAGTTGTAACAGAACACTATGTGGAAAATTTCAGACAAATCGAACAAAAATTGGGCCTTCCAGGGGCTCAAGAAGTCAAATCGGGTGATCGGTTTATATGGGAGCTATATCTAAATCTCAACCGATGTGGCCCATTTGCTATCCCCATCGACCTACATCAATATTAAGTATCTGTTCAAAATTTTAAGTAGCTAGCTTTACGCGTTCGACCGCTATCACGATTTCGACAGACAGACGGAAGGACATGGCTAGACGGACGGACATGGCTAGATCGAATCAGAATGTCGAGACCATCTAGAATATATATACGTTATGGGGTCCCAAATCAATACTTCGAGGTGTTACAAACGGAATGACTAGATTAATATACCCCCATCCTATGGTGGTGGGTATAAAAAAACTAAACTGATACGTAACAGGTAAAAGCGTGCTAAGTTCGACCGGGTCGAATCTTACATACCCTTCATTACACTTTCTTCCGTTTTCCCAGCAAAGCTTCACAACGTTTCCACTGGTGGCAAAGATTGGTTAGCGTACATCTTGAGCCAAGCAAAACTTGAACAATATATTGGACAGTTACACTCTTCCTTCTAGCATAGGCGATCACCGGTCTTTCAGCATTAATTTACAGAAAATTCAAACCCCATACTCCAAAGAAATGTTAAAGAAGCCAAATTGGGGGATCCTCATGCCAACCTTTGTCACTTTCAGTGTTTTTCCATTGCTTTGACGATCAGTAATTAATTTTACAAATTTCAGCCCAAACGTCATATGTGAATACCACAAATATATCTTGACTTAATGTTTGTTTTGCCAAAAATGAGCTGTGTCAAATCTCACTGACTCTGAATTCAATCAAATAAATCGGGTTTCTTTTGTTTATGACAAAAAGAAAAAAATAAAACGTAAAACGTAAAAATTATACCGCAATAGACAGTCTTAACCGCAATAGAGTGTCATTCTATTGTAAAAGTTTGGTTTTATTACTCATTTGGTTTAATTTTTTGAGAAATTAACGAAATCATATAAAAGTCCCCAGGTTTAGACCAATTCTATTCAATTCACTTCTGCAGTTCTTTGATAAAACATTTATTCTCGTTTAACCAAAAAATTTTAAAAACAAAATGAAACTTCTCGTGCTTGTGGGAATAGTCATTATGATGGCCTTGGTCGTAATGGCTCAACCTGTGGATGAAACTCAAGCTGGAGCTTCATTGGGCTTAGTGGATGTGGCCGATGCAGGCGTTGAGCATGCCAATGAAGCTGCTCGTAATGTTCGCGGCTTTGGTGGTTATGGCGGTTATGGTGGCTTTGGACGAGGTGGCTTCGGACGAGGAGGCTTCGGACGAGGAGGCTATGGTGGTTATGGAGGCTTTGGACGAGGAGGCTATGGCGGATATGGAAAATAGAATTATTCCATGAACCTCGATTCCAGTTTAAGCGTAAAATGTATGCGAAAAATACGAAATAAAATCCAGAACGAACAAAAAAATTAAATCAAGTTACTTTAGTGTGGAAAATTAAACAAACGTACAGTTGAAGTGCGTAAAGGATATGTTTAAATAAATTAGAATACGAAGTGTCTAAGGTTTTCTTGCCAAGAATGGTCGAAATATCAAACAAATGGATATAAGTCCATACATTTTGATCTGAGCTGAGATTGGTTTGCCGATAGTTGTGGGTAGACTACCAACTTGACCCTGTTTCCATATTGGTAATAATGTCAACAAGATTCAGTGGTTCAACAATTGGTTCATTAACTTAGGCCGAGCTTTTCTTAAAGCAATCGTCTTTTCTTTTATACACTACAAAATATCCCCTACATTAACGTCGTCGTTACGTTTTTAACAACTCATTCAGTGGGATATATTGGGAACAAAATTGGTAAAAATTTACCGTTTGACAACGTATAGTGATAACTCCTTGAAAGTTTGAATCATATTAACAAGATCATGTGCAAATTAAAGCCGTGGTAGTCCTGGTGCCTCTAGTTTGGCCCCCAAAGTTAATCACCTCGGCATTTCAAAACTTTGTTCGGTCGCAAAAAATTTTAAGTTTGGATGTAAGGTGTACTCCATTCTTGAAATACTTCATTTCAGCCCGATATTCTCATGATGTCTGATTTAGTGGTGTTTTCGGGGGAGAGGTGGTCCCCCAGATACTTGGCCCTGAAAAAATATCATCATCGTGCTCTTCTCTCAAATACCATTTATTTAAACCCCATATTAACATTGGCTTAAGAGGAGTTTACAGGATGAGGCGTCCCCCAAACACATGGCCCCAAATTAGGTTGTCAAATTCGTTTTCTAATATCAAATACTTTTCATTTCATTTCATTCATTTCATTTCATCAACATATTGACATGGTCGAAAAATTTTTTCCCCGTGGGGGTGTTTTGGGAAAGGGGTGATGCCCTAAATACATGGTCCTACATTAGGATATCAAATTCATATTCTACTCCCAAATACCTTTATTTGAGGCCCATATTGCGATGGTCAGTAAAAAATTGCTGTTTGTGGGGTATTTTGGGGAAGGGATAGACCCCCAGAAAGTTGGTCCCAAAAGTGGTTATCAACTCTTTCTCTACCCCCAACACCTTTCATTTAAACTCCACATTATCATGGTCGGTAAATATGCCAGATTTAGGGGTGTTTTGGGAATGGGGGTGGTCCCCCAAACACTAAGCCCGGAAAATATATCAGCTCTATTCTCTATAACTATATATCATTTATTTGAACCTCATATTGCCATTGCCCTCAAAATTGGATATCAAATTCGTTTTCTAATCTCATTAAAACTCCTTATTGCAAAAGTCAGCAAATATGTCCGGTTTGGGGTATTGGCCCTAAAAACTATGAATATTTAGTTCCACTCTCTTTAAGACCCAAATGGTCTTGGTGAGCATATACGTCCTATTTGGGGGTTGTTATGGTGGTGGGACGTCCCCTAGACAGTTGGTCCCTAATGTTGATATCAGATACGTGGTCTACTCCCACATACCTTTAATTTGAGCCCCATATTTCCAAAGTCGGCAAACATCACCGGCTTGGGGGTGTTTGGGGATTTGGCGGCCACTCAGTGAGATGGCCTTAGAAAAATATATCGGATTGGTGTTCCACTTTAAAAACCCTATTATTTGAGACTCATATTGCAATAGTCAGCAAATACTTCCTATTTGGTTGGTGTTGTGGGGGTGGGGTGGCCCCCTAGACACTTTTCCCGAATATTGATATCAAATTCGTGCTTCACTCCCAAAGACCTTTAATTTTAGCCCCATATTGCTATGGTCGTAAATTTGTCCCTTTTGGGGAATGTTTTTGGTGAGAGGTGGCCCCCCAAACACTTGGTCCCATATTTGGATATCAGATTTGTATTCTACATTCAAATAACTTTTATTTAAGCCCCATATTCCCATGGTCAGTAAAAAAGTCCAGTTTGGGGGGTGTTTTTTTTTTTTTTGGGGAAGGGGTGGACCCCAGAAACGTAGTCCCACTTTTGGATATCAGATTTGTATTCTACTCGAAAATACCTTTCATTTGAGGCCCATATTGCCATGGTCGGTAAATATGTCCGATTTAGGGGTGTTTTGGGGCTTGGAGTGGTCCCCCTAGCACTTGGTCCGACAATTGGATATTATCCCAAATACCTTTCAGTTGAGTCCCATATTGTCGTGATTGTTCAAAATATATGTTTGGTAGGTTTTAGGGTGGGGCGGCCCCCCTAGGTACCCCATCCGAAATTTAGATGCGAAATTTTTATTTTTTGTGTACTATTTATATGTGAGCGCACAAAATCTCGCTTAAATCGCACCACCCATCTCCGAGATCTGGCGTCTCTGAAAATTAGGGTAAGGGGGAGGGTCACCCCACTTCAAGTATCAAAAAATGTAGTACCCTATTTTCACCACGGGGTCATTATTGACCATCTGTGAAAATTTCAAGAAAATCGGTTCAGTCGTTTCTGAGTCTATGGTTCAGAATTAGATCAAACTTTGTACCTATAGTGTAGGTGGAGGGTATTATAAAGTCATCACCGCCCGACTTTCTTGCTGGTTTCCTTACTGGTTTTTTTGTCGTCTTGACATTCTAATCGATCTAGCAATGTCCGTCCGTCTTTCACTCTGTCTGCGGAAATCACTTAGCTTTGGAAAGCGTAAGGCTAGTCACTCGAAACTTTGCATATTCACTTATTATTGATCTAGGTAGTTGGGGATTCAGATTTGGAGATAGCTCTCATATAAAGTGGTCCTTCAACTTGACTTCTAGAGCCACTAGAAGCTGCTACTATTACCCGATTTGACATAGATTTGCACATAGTGCTCTGTTACGACTTCCAATGATCGTGTCAAGTATGGTTCAAATCGGTGAATAACCTGATGTACCTCCCATGTATACCGATTTCCCTATTCGAATCTTGAGCCCCTGAAAGTCACAATTTATGTCCTATTGGGCTGATATTTGCACGCAGTGTTTTGTTATGACTACCAACAATGGTGAAAAGTATGATCAAAATCGGTGTAGCCTGTCGCTCTCTTTACTGAGCTTGCCTTTTGTTGACTCTATTTTTACTGAACACTAAATATACGTCAATTGCCAGACGTAATACACCAAATCTCCCATATATGAAAATCATTTAAAACAAAATGCAATTCACCGTTTCAATTTCAGTCACCTGCTTGCTTAAATTATTGCCTGTTTCTAACATTACATTGATTAATATCTTCGGTTTTTTGTGTCTCTATGAGGATTTCGATGAATTGATTTGACAAACTCTAATCCGTATTTGTGCTCATCAAACGTCATAGGGGAGAATACCACAAAAAGACCTTGACCAAGAGTACGTTTTGACAAAATGAGTATGGTGATCACGTTCCACTGATTTTAGGCAAACACAGAAACTCACCCTTCAGAATTTTGGTGAAAAAAATGTTAAGAAAGTCAGTGTCCATTGAACAAAAATTTTTTTTTGTGGTCTGACATCAATCATTGGTGATTGGGAGTTAGAAAAAAGTATAAAATGCCTTAGGCTCGGCCAAGGCAATAGCAATTCTCCATTGCAGTTCTCAGAGTTACAACGGTATTTTGTGAGAAGGGTATCGAATTCACTTGCAAAATGAAATTTCTACTAATTTTGGGAATAGCTGTTATCATGGCTTTGTTTGTAAATTCCCATCCTTTGGAGGAAACCGATTCCCAGGTTAAGGAAACTGACCCAGAATCCCCTGTGCAACTCTTGGATGTGGCCGATGCAGGCGATAATCATGCAAATGAAGCAGCACGTAATGCCCGCCACTGGGGCTACGGTGGCGGATGGGGTAGGCCCCATTATCATCATCATCATCACCATCATGGAGGATGGTATGGAAAATAGACACCTTTTCTTGACAACCTAATTTCTGTATATAAGTGGTGGCTAAATAAAAATTGGTGAAAATCTAAACTAATTTAGATCTGTTTTTCAATATTTTTAAGATTCCACTTAGGAAAGGGAAATAGTGAGAAGTTTACGTTTTCCACTGACTTGACCCTATTGTAGGGAAAGGAAAGAAGTAAGCATTAGAGCAGTGATAGTCAGACTCACACCTATGCATGTTTTTTTCCAAATCCTATAGTGTGTGTGTGTGTGACCATCGCTGTTTTTTCCTTGCAACCAACTTATGGCCAAATGTTCTGTATGATAGCTACCGTAGTTGTCTTTGGCCGATGTCAGTAAGGTGTAACCGGCCGATCGTTCTCTGACTTAAGGGCTATAAGGGTTAACGCCTTAACGTACAGTCATACTGACTAGTGTGTAAGCCACAGTGGAAATTCACTGTGGAAGGTCATAAGCCCTGTCGTCGTCATCTTCGGCGTTTTCGACATCGGACTATGCGACTCCTACAACTTCCCCTATTAAAGAACCGGGGGCTATGTTTCCGCAGACCAAAGAGACCTGTGCGATTTTAGTTTAAGCGTGTGGTAAAATACAAATTTACTTATACACATTCCATTAAGAAATGGGACCACTGAATGGCACTGAGTGCTGTCCGATTCAAAGCGATTCCACAATTCCTACCAAACATCTTTCTGCAAGAGTAAAAAGCGCAAAGCTCCTATCGGCTCCTTTCCTCCGCATGACTTTTCAAGGAAAGTTTTGTATCGAGGCTAGACCCTGAAATTTTCCCTCCTTCGACAAAGCAGCCTAATATCTTTGAGTGAAGGAGACACACCACCTCTGCCTTGGCTCGTCATCAACCCATTTTAAAATGCAAATTTGCGCATGGACATTCCATTTAGGAACAGGGACAAACTTCTCACATATCAATGAGGGCTATCCGTTTAAGCTCAATGACAAGGGACCTCCTTTTTATAGCCGAGTCCGAACAGCGTGCCCAAGTACAACACTTTTTTGGGTAGAAATTTCTACATGGCATAGTTCCTCCCAAATGTCGCCAGCACTAGGAGGGGATAACCACCACTGAATTTTTTTTTCTGGAGGAAGGATTTTCTGACTCAAGGCATTATTCCTTTTGGTATATTTCCGATGCTTTATTATAATAGCTCTTTCAACCATGATGAATTCCGTTCACATGTAAGCGTAACCCAAATGTGACATCCATCCATCTAAGACAAAAACAAGTAAAAGTGTGCTAAGTTCGGCCGGGCCGAAACTTATATACCCTCCTTCTTGGATCGCATTTTTCGAGTTCTTTTCCCGGCATCTCTTCTTAGACAAAAAAGGATATAAGAAAAGATTTGCTCTCCTATTAGGGCGATATCAAGATATGGTCCGGTTTGGACCACAATTAAATTATATGTTGGAGACCTGTGTAAAATGTCAGCGAATTCGAATAAGAATTGCGCCCTTTAGGGGCTCAAGAATCAAAATAGAGAGATCGATTTATATGGGAGCTGTATCAGGCTATCGACCGATTCAGACCATAATAAACACGTATGTTGATGGTCATGAGAGGATACACGTACAGGATACGTACAAAATTTCAGGCAAATCGGATAATAATTGCGACCTCTAGAGGCTCAAGAAGTCAAGATCCCTGATCGGTTTATATGGCAGCTATATCAGGTTATGAACCGATGTGAACCTTTTTTGACACAGTTGTTGGATATCACAACAAAACACGTCGTGCAAATCGGATAGGAATTGCGCCCTCTAAAAGATCAAGAAGTCAAGTCCCCCGATCTGTTTATATGACAGCTACATCAGGTTATGAACCGATTTGAACCATACCTGGCACAGTTGTTAGATATCATAACAAAATACGTCGTGCAAAATTTCATTGCAATCGGATAAGAATTGCGCACTCTAGAGGCTCAAGAAGTCAAGTTCCCAGATCTGTTTATATGACAGCTACATCAGGTTATGGACCGATTTGAAACATACTTGGCACAGTTGTTGGATATTATAGCAAAACACGTCGTGCAAAAATTCATTCCAATCGGATAAGAATTGCGCCCTCTAGAGGCTCAAGAAGTCAAGACCCAAGATCGGTTTATATGACAGCTATATCAGGTTATGAACCGATTTGAACCATACTTGGCACAGTTGTTGGATATCACAACAAAATACTTCGTGCAAAATTTCATTGCAATCGGATAAGAATTGCGCACTCTAGAGGTTCAAGGAGTCAAGACCCAAGATCGGTTTATATGGCAGCTATATCAGGTTATGGACCGATTTGAACCATACTTGGCACAGTTGTGGGATATCATAACAAAACACGTCGTGCAACATTTCATTCCAATCGGATAAGAATTGCGCCCTCTAGAGGCTCAAGAAGTCAAGACCCAAGATCGGTTTATATGACAGCTATATCAGGTTATTTACCGATTTCAACCATACTTGGCACAGTTGTTGGATATCATAACAAAATACTTCGTGGAAAAATTCATTCAAATCAGATAAGAATTGCGCCCTCTAGAGGCTCAAGGAGTCAAGACCCAAGATCGGTTTATATGGCAGCTATATCAGGTTATGAACCGATTTGAACCATACTTGGCACAGTTGTTGGATATCATAACAAAACACGTCGTGCAAAATTTCATTCCAATCGGATAAGAATTGCGCCATCCAGAGGCTAAAGAAGTCAATACCCAAGATCGGTTTATATGACAGCTATATCAGGTTATGGACCGATTTGAACCATTTCCAATACCAACCGACTTAGACTTATAAGAAGTATTTGTGCAAAATTTCAAGCGGTTAGCTTTACTCCTTCGGAAGTTAGCGTGCTTTCGACAGACAGACGGACGGACGGATAGACGGACGGACATGGCTAGATCGACATAAAATGTCGCGACGATCAAGAATATATTGGGTTGCCCAAAAAGTGATTGCGGATTTTTTAAAAGAAAGTAAATGCATTTTTAATAAAACTTAGAATGAACCTTAATCAAATATACTTTTTTTACACTTTTTTCTAAAGCAAGCTAAAAGTAACAGCTGATAACTGACAGAAGAAAGAATGCAATTACAGAGTCACAAGCTGTGAAAAAATTTGTCAACGCCGACTATATGAAAAATCCGCAATTACTTTTTGGGCAACCCAATACTTTATGGGGTCTCAGACGAATATTTCGAGTAGTTACAAACAGAATGACGAAATTAGTTTAAAAATATGGCTGAAGGTGTATGCGGTTTGTTGTGGACTTTACCATTTATTATAATGGACCTTGTCAATTACAATTAATCCACAATGGACTCAGTCATTATAGACTTAACGAATTACAATTAGTCCATAAATTCTAAATATGGTAGCGAAAGTGTCAAATCCATTTATTGTTCTCGCAACTCAATGACGAACTGTAAATTCAAGTATCTCCGCCTACATTTTTAAAAATTCTAATTTTCGAAAGTACCTATTAAGACTTTAAACTTGTGATCCTAATTATTTTTAATAATAATTTTAATAATATAATTGCTTTCATTGACGTTAATTTTGAAGGCATAAAATTAAGATGGATGACATTGCGAATTGTTGTTGAACAAATGAATGAAAAAATAACAGAATGATGAACAAGAACTAACAATGAGTTTCTTCGGTCAAAACCAGTACAACAAAAATGACAACGAATTTGTTAATTTGTTAAATCAACGCAGATTATTTATTTGTTTAAATGTAATATTGTTACACACGGGCTTGTGAATTATTGTTTTATTTTGATGAGACAATGATAAACAATCAGATGTTCTCTTGTCAAGTGTTAACATCCATCATGATTGTAAAGTTCAACGATTAATTGTGTTAGGGGTGTCAGATTCAAAATTCGGAGATATTTGAATGTATACTCGTACATGATGGATATTTTCAATCATGTTATGGAAATTTGGAACATAGAGTGTTAGTGTTAGAGTATGAGCCGAAAATCCTTTGGGCGATAAGATGATTCGAGTCCTTTAAGTCGCCAGGCCCTGATGATGTATCACCGATTGAATTACAAGCTGGGTCTGATAGACTGCTTCCCTGGCTTGGGGAGATATACTCTGCTTGTATCAGCATGTCACATATAGCTGTGGGATGGAGGGACTTGAAGGTCATTTTCAGGAAAACCGTACCATACGAAGACGCAAGACCTTCGAGCTATTAATCTGTCATCCTTTATGTTGAAGACTCTTGAGAGGTTGATAAAAACAACCATAGGGCAAAGATCTCCGGAGATCGCTTGTCTCGACTTCAGCATGCATATAGTAAAGGCAAATCCACTGAAACAACCCTTCACGACCTAGTCGGCTACATAGGGGGTTCTCTCGCTGTCAAGGAATATAAAATGGTACCATTTCTTGACATTGAAGGTTCTTTCAATAATATAAAACCTACGTCAATCATGAAGGAGTTGGAGTTTCTAGGAATTGACTATACGGTAAGAAAGTTTATTAATAACTTACTTATTAAAAGATGCGTTACGGCAGGCTTGGGATCTATGGATCTAAAAAGTTGGCTTTCTGAAAGAAAAAAGGTGTAAAAGTCGTCGCGTATGCTGATGACGTGGCAAAAGCGGTTTGAGGAAAGTTTCCCAGCACTCTAAGAGATATACTTCAGAAAACTCTACGTGCAACAGTAAAGTGGTCTGGGTATAAATCCTTGCAAGACAAGAAGTAGTTCTTTTCAGCAAAAGATATAAGTTGCCTATAGTGGAACCTGTCTCCTTGGGAGGAGAGAATGTTTCATTTACAGTAAGCGCAAAATACCTGGGCGTTGTGCTGGACAGGAAATTGAACTTTAAATCCAACATTTTGAAATGTGCAAGAAGCGCAACTCTTTCTTGGCAAAAGTTGGGGGTTAAGACCGCGTGTCATGCACTGGGTATATACTGCAGTTGTCAGACCTATAATGCTATATGGTGTTGTGGTCTGGTGGACAGCGCTTCAAAAGTCCACCTACTGCACAATACTTAACCGGATCCAAAGGATGGCTTGTTTGTGCATCACAGCCACACTGAGGACGACACCATCGGATGCACTGAATTTAATGCTACATTTTATGCCTCTGGACATTGTGGTTACCTAAATTGCAGCGACCACTGCCATGAGGTTAAGGGAGCTTTCTCATTGGTCATGTTTACGGCTACTGACATTGTGTTATCTTTGATACAATATCCGATGTTCCAGGCAGTGGGGATTACTCCTTACCTGAGCCGCTTTTTGATGAAAATTACTGTACCAATATTCCTGATAGAAGCGATTGGAACTACGATATCCCTGGCAACAGGAGTTATATAGAGTTCTATACGGATGGTTCCAAATTAAAGGACTAGGTGGGATTTGGGGTGTACTCTAAAGATCTAGAACTGGTCATATCGAAAAGGTTACGCGACCACTGCAGTGTGTATCAAGCAGAGATCCTTGCAATTAAGGAAGTGGTGGTATGGCTAATATATAATGTCATTACGACGATTGGCATAAATATCTTCTCAGACAGCCAGGTAGCCATTTTTGAACACAAAAACCACCCTCGACTGTAGCAGATCTCTCAACGAGATGACTGTACAGTTTAAAATTCACCGGTTCTGGATGCCGGGCCGCAGAGATATCCCATGGAAATGTAAAGAGGAGGAGCTTGAGAGACTAAGAACTACCCTTCACATTCCAGGGATACTGGAATCTGTGGGTATGTCTCTAGCGATATGTAAGCTAAGTTTTCAGGACCAGGCCCGAAGGTCACAAAGAGAGAGCTGTCTGAATTCTAAAGCTATGTAGCCTGATCTAGACTTGAAGAGGTCTACTGCTTTGCTGTCATTGGCTGGAACAGACGTCTCAGTTATTGTGTCCGTCATGACAGGTCACTGTCGAAACGGAAAACATGTTGACAGAATGAAGTTTGCCAGCAACGACTTTTGCAGAAGCTGTGAGGACATCGAAGAAGAAGAAGAGACTATACAACACCTGTGTGCGTGTCCCGCACTAGCAGTCAGAAGGGGTTCCTCTCTATGTTCTCATTTCTTTGACAACCTGTCCGATTTAGCGGATGTGAGCATTCGGAAGTTGTTGGGCTGGATGATTCAACAGTAGGAACTAGAAAGCATCTTCGATTCGTGTGGTATCACAATGGACGAAAACGTCTATGTGAGCCTGATGGCAGACTGCCACTTAAACCTAACCTAAAATACCCGATACTTATAAAGGATCGGTACTCAAAAAGTACCTGGTGCTTATAAATTACCTAGTACTAATGAAGTACCTGGTACTTATAGGGTTGTTGGTACTCATAAAGTACCTGGTTCTCATAACTGATAAACAAACAGATGTTCTCTTGTCAAGATATATAAAATACCTGGTATATATATAAAGTGTCTGGTTCTTGTAAAGTACATGGTACTTATAAAGTAACTGGTACTCATAAAGTTCGTGGCACTAGTAAGGTACCTGGTACTCATAAAGTACTTATATATAGAACTTAAAAAGTACCCTGTACTTATATAGTAACTGGTACCTATAAAGTACCTGGCATTTATAAAGTACATGATAGTTATAAAGTACCTGGTACTTCTAAGGTATCTGGTATTTATAAAGTACCTGGTACTACACATAGTACCAGGTGCTATTTTGAATACTTGGTTTAATATAACAGTAACAGGGGCTATATTTAGTACCAGGCGCCATATTAAGTAGCAGGTGCTATATTTCTTGTCCGGTGCTACATCAAGTACCAAGTGCTATATTAAGTACCAGGTGCTATATATAGTACCAGGTGCTATATAAAGTACCAGATGCTATATTTATTTATTTATTTATTTATTTATTATTATAGTCAATGGAATTCATATCCTTACAGACTAAGATTAAATTCAAAAAATATAAATATATTTACAAAAACTATGTTAGGGGAAAAGCGCAATATAAACTTGACCTAAATACTTCTTTAGATGTGCTAAAATCAATACTTGGCTTCGATTCTTTTTGAAAATTTAAATTAATTCGATTTAAATTTAAAAATGAGCGTGTTAGTGGTCCATTGCGGGCATAATTGCAACGATGAAATTTAATACTAAATAAATCAGTAAATCGTAAACTCCTTACTGGAACAGAAAACGGAACTAAAGCCAACAAATCGGGAGAATCGACACGATTATTAATCAAATCAAAAATAAATAAAGCAGACTGAAATTTTCTACGGCAATCCAAACTCTGTAGTCCCAGTAACAAACATCGCGACCGATATGGTGGATGCTCCAAAGGAAACAAAGGCCTAAGGGCAAATTTAGAAAAAAGTTTTTGAATTCGTTCAATACGACCGATATGCGAAATACAATAAGGATCCCAAATGATGGCGGCATACTCCAACTTTGATCTAACAAAAGTTGTATATAATATCTTGAAAGTGTTAGGATCAGAAAAATCAAAGCAATTTCTCTTAATAAAAGCAAGGACCTTATAAGCATCAGGTATTATATAGTCAATATGTGGAACAAAGGACAAGGAGAAATCAAAAATCACACCCAGGTCGCGAACTGAAGTTGATTTTTTAAGTACACAATTACCAATTTTAAATGAAGTTTGGATTGGATGACGCAATCTGTAAAAAGAGACGTGAGCACATTTCGATAAATTTATAAGAAGCTTGTTGCTAATACACCAACTCAGCAGATTGTCCAAGTCATTCTGTAAATCGAAGACATCAGACATAGACTCAATTTTATGAAATATTTTTAAATCATCAGCATAGAGCAGAAATCTAGATGTTGAAAAGCATGAGGAAATGCCATTTATGAATAAAATAAAAAGAAGTGGCCCCAAGATACTACCCTGAGGCACACCGGAAGTTTGAATATAAGGTGAAGATACAAAACTCTCCACCTTTACTGTACACACTCTGTTGTGAAGATATGAAGCGATCCAAGAAAGAAAATTGGAATGAAACCCTAATTCTTGTAATTTATCGAGCAATATAGAATGTGATACTTTATCGAAAGCTTTTGATAAATCTGTGTAAATGGCTTCAACTTGACAGCCACGTTCAAAGGCAGATAGGCAATATTCTGTAAAGAGAACCAAATTAGTTGAAGTTGATCTTCCTGAAAAAAATCCATGCTGATGGGGAGAAATAAATGATTTGCAAATAAAAAACAATTTTTTGTGAATAACATGCTCAAACACTTTTGAAACACACGACAATTTAGCAATTGGCCTGTAACAAGTTACATCGTCTTTTCTGCCACCTTTAAAAACTGGGGTAATTGATGCTACTTTCCATCTATTAATAAATATACCCTCCTTAATAGAGAGATTGAAAATGAAAGTTAAAATTGGAGCTACACAAATAGAACACTTTTTTAGAAAATAAGCACAAAGGCCATCGGCGTCGTGTTTAAAACTATTCTTAATATTAAAAATAGCGTCCAACACATCTTCATCCGAAACAGAAATATTTGCCAAATTAATAGCAGATACAGAATCAAGGACTGCCGCGCTACTTGTTACGGGAGAATCAAAATTAGATTTGAAAAAAGAAGCAAACATATTAACCACGTCCACACCAGATTTTGATGTACAGCCATTATATGTGAGAGTAGATGGGATATCAGATGTTTTCCTTTTAGAGTTAACATAAGACCAAAAGCTTTTAGGATTGGCTTTAATTTCATTCTCTTTATCCAGAATGTATTGCTTATAGAGGAATTTATTTAAAAAATTAAATTCACGTTGATAATGCTTGCATTGGACCAAATCTTCTGGATCACCATGCGCCAAAAAGCGCTTATGAAATTTATTACGTAAATTTTTAAGTTTCTTAAGACCTGTCGTATACCAAGGCAGTTTATGTGGCTTATTTTTCTTAAACGGAACATTAGATTTAAGTATATCAGAGACTTTTTCTATAAAAAAATCATAACAAACTGATGATGTTTTATCATTAAATATTTTTATCCAATCAATGGAGCCAAGAATTGAATTCAACATATTAAAATCACAAACGTTATAATTTAGAGCCAGATTTTGAGACGGTGATGATTTTAGAAAGTTAAAATAACCTACTTCAACAACAATAGGCATATGATGTAGATTAGATGGGGAAATTGGAGCCAAACATTCATAAACATTAAATTTAAAATCATTTGGAACAAAAATAAGATCAAGAAATCGGTGAAGTTGATTAGAAAAATGATTAATTTGAACAAGATTTAAACTTAATAAAGTATCAATACAATTGACCTCGTAATCCTTGTTTACATTAGTGGGCGTTAAAAAATGATTGTCGTCAAATTTTGACCAACAAATGTTAGGTAAATTAAAATCACCCATAACACAAATATTAGCTTTCGACCCCATGCTTACTTCAATAGCAAAAATATTATCAATATGCTTCGAATAAATAGATGCACTACTACCTGGAGGTATGTAAGACAAACATAATACAACGCTAAGATTTAAACCATTTATGCATACAGCAATTTGGTCTAATAATCCGCTGTCATCATCCAAACCACATAAGTTTGACTTGTATTGAGATTTAACGGCCAAGAGCACACCACCTCCTCTAGAATATCCAGTCCTTGAAACATTTCTATCTTTACGGTAAACAGCAAATAAATTTAGATCGAAGAACTCAGCATCACAAAAGTCATCGTTCAACCAGGTTTCAACAAGAGCAATAACATCATAGTTCAATTGATTGGAGAAATCAAAAACATCCTTGGATTTCGTACGCATACCAGACAGATTATGGTAGTAAATTTTTAAACCATGCACCTCATTAATCAATGGGGAAGCGATTCCACTGCCATTTTTTGAAAATTTATAAATGGACGAATTCTAATATCAGTAGGCCATAACTTTGGGTTGATGACGTCATCGTAATGATTAGATGTAACACCAAGCTTAAAGTTGACGCGTTTTAAACTATTGATGTCAACATCTTTTTTCACAAGCACATAGCACTCCATATTAGACTTTGCAATGTTAGCATTCTTTTGAATAAAGTCAGTGATATGCTCGCTCGTAACTGATGGCTTAAAAGATGAAATATGCACCCATTTCTTAGAAATAACAACATCCAATTCATTTGTTGTATTATTTTCACCATAAATGACCTTATCCTTTCTTTTTCTACGCCTCTGGACACGCACCCAATTAGAATTAGGTAGGACGTTGGCTTCAAACACAGCATCATCATTATCAACAGCATTAGCATCTACTGTGTTAAGCGATGATACAGATGACGCGTATGGCACAACATGTTGGCTGTTGTTTACGTTCAACGAATGTTCGACAGCAGCAGCGACAGGGGCATTTGTACTTTGAACCTTACCAACAACATCACGGCTCCTCACTGCTGCAGTATTAAGATTGGAGTTATGTTGATGCCGTTGTTTTTTTTCAGTTTGCTTGTTGTTCTCTATTATTTGCTTCAATTCGTGCACTTCTGCTCTCAGTGAAGAGTCGATTAAGAGCTTGAGTTCTCTTACTTCAGTTTTTAAAGATGAAATGCCAGCAATTAGATTAGAAGTGAGACGCAAACAATCATTGCAGTTGAAAACTAAGTTCGCGTTTTTAATAAAAAGTTCGGCAATATTTGCATCAATGTCCGCACAGAAAAAATGATATTTAGCTCTACAAACGTGGCAGGCTATCGATTTGGCACTTAAAGCCTTAAAGCACTTGGCGCAAAGTGTATTAGGAGGGAGATCCATTAAAACACGACTGAACTATTTAACTGTCAGTGAACAACTATTTAGTACCTGGTACTTATTAAGTACTTGGTTTTCATAATGTACCTGGTACTCATAACTGATAAACAATCATATATTCTTGTATCAATATATATAAAGTACCTGGTATTTATTAAGTTTCTAGTTCCTATAAAGTACATGGTACTTTTAAAGTACCTGGTGCGCATAAATTACGTGGCACTCATAATGTACTTATGAAGAACCTAGTACTTATTAAGTACCTGCTACTAATAAAGAACTTATAAAGTTCCTTGCACTTATAAAGTACCTTGTACTCATAAAATACCTTACACTTATAAAGTACTTGGTACTGATACTTATAAAGTATGTATGCTATATATTACATATATATATGCTACATATGTATGTTATATTGAGTGGCTGGTACTACATATAGTACATATTTTAGTACCAGGTGCTTTATTTAGTACCAAGTGCTATATTTAGTACCAGGTGCTATATTTTTTAGTATCAGGTGCCCAGAACGCAATGGATCTAATCTAAAAAGCGATTTTTTTGGTTTTTAGCGAAAAGTCGGCCCATCCTCAACTATTTGATTTTCACGCTTAGGCAAAATGGTTCAAGGGAGAATCCTTGGCTTTTGGATGAAAATGTGTGAAAGTTTGAATTTAGGCGAAATGGTACTACAATTGTAAGTACCGTACTTAAAGGTGCTAAATGCCCTCGCTCTGTTATTAAGCGAACGCGCCAATTTTGACTCTCATCTGAAATCCAAAGATCCTAGCTCCAGCTGTTTCTTCTTGCGTTAAATATGACTTTGTGGTTAAAACTTCGGAAGTTCTATTTTGATTTAGGACACATGGTTTCATCGGCAATTTTCTTAGAATTCGTTGTAAATGTCGACTTTTATAATCGATTGGTGGGGTTTTTCGGTCCACTTAAATTGTCCCTCTATAGTGTATGTAACATATAGTGTATGATTAATTAGAATTATTTATGTATCTCTAGTGGCTTTAAAATGAGGTCCAAGAAGCAGTAACCAGACTAAAGAACAACAAAGCAGCAGGAGCCGACGGGTTACCCGCTGAACTATTTAAGACCGAAGGCGACACGCTGATAGGGCGTATGCATCAGCTTATCTGCGCAATCTGGCTAGAAGAACGCATACCCGATGATTGGAACCTCAGCATACTATATCCCGTACACAAGAAAGGAGAATGTGCCAACTACAGAGGAATAAGTCTCCTCCCCATCGCATACAAGATACTCTCGAGCGTATTGTGTGAAAGATTAAAACCTAAAGTCAATTAGATAATTGGGCCCTATCAATGCGGCTTAAGATCTGGTAAATCCACCCTAGACCAGATATTCACATTGCGCCAAATCCTGAAAAAGACCCGAGAAGCACAAATCAACACCCACCATCTCTTTGTTGACTACAAAGCCGCCTTCGATACTGCTTTACGTTCAAAGGTATTTCAAGCCATGTCTGAGTTTGGTATCCCTGCAAAATGAATAAGACTCTGCAGGATGACACTTCTGATACGCGTTCTTCAGTTAGAATAGGAAAGAATCTCTCCGAACCATTTAATACCAAACGAGGTTTTAGACAAGGAGATTGCCTATAGTGTGATCTCTTTTATATTCTTGTTGGAGAAGATTATACGAGATGCAGATGTGAATACATATGGCACACTAATCACAAGAGAACGCATGCTACTCGCCTATGCCGACGATATCGATATCATAGGTCGGTCACCGGTAGTAGTAACTGCAGCCTTTGAAAGAATCGAAAGGGAGTCAGTGAAAATGGATCTGGCAGTAAATGGAGATAAGACGAAATGGATGGTTCGAACTCCCAAAAAGCCTTGAACAACCAAGCACATAAAGAAAATGGAGAAAGTTGGGAACCACAACTTTGAGATGGTCAGTAACTTTATTTACCTCGGTACTGAAGTAACCGAAACGAATGACACCAGTTTTGAGATTAAGCGGAGAATAATACTGGCAAACAGGTGCTACTTTGGACTATGTAGGCACTTTAGAAACAAGGCCACCTCTCGACAGACGAGCATTACACTATACAAGACACTGATACTACCCGTGCTGTTATATGGTTCTGAAGCATGGGTACTTGTGAAAGCAGATGAGGCAGTACTTGTAGTATTTGAGAGAAAGATTCTTCGTATGGACCAGTTTGCGTTAATGGAGAATATAGGCGACGTATGAACCACGAGCTGTATGACGACGATAGCATAGTTACACGCATCAATATACAAAGGCTGCGTTGGCCAGGTCGTGCTGTCAGAGTGGGTGAAGTAGCTCCAGCAAAGAAGTCTTTTGAAGGCAAACGCGGTGGTACACGCAAACCGGGAAGACCAAAAGCCCGATGAAAAGATCAAGTTGTAGGAGACACCTCCAAACTTGGTGTCAGAGATTTTAGAATGAGAGCAGAAGATTGAGGCGCTTGGAACGCTATTCTACGTCCGGCTGGTGGACCAAATATTCTGTCATAGGCAATTAAAGTAAAGTAAGGTGTGTGTAGCATATAGTGTATGACTAATTAGAATAATTTATGTATCTCTAGTGGCTTTAAAAATTCGGCCGAAATGCCTTTTGACTTTTGTTATTTTTGTTTAGGAATATGGGTTAATTTATGTATTTTTTTTATTTTATAAATTCAGGTTTTTTTTTATTGCTTTAAACTGTTTATTTTCCTTGTAATAATTGTCATATTTCAATTATTTATCATTTCAGGCATTGCAATACCAAATCGTCATAATGAACTAATTTCCTGCTTTTTAACATCCAAAACAAAACAAAACTTCTATGTATACTTCTCAAAGGCTGTTAGCCGCAATGTATGGAGATGCAGCTCAAAATTTCTGCCCACTCTTACCCTAAGCCAAAAGAGGAGAAGGAAAAAATTCCCCAAATGTCATCATTTCCCAAAAATTGAATTGTGAGAATATTTGGCCACAACAATGCCCCGGTTCGTGTATTTGCAAAGAAGCAAAAAAAAAAATCTTAAACTCAGGTAAATGTTAAATTTTTTTTTTAAATATTTTTTATGTGACTATAAAATGTTGGACGTGATGTGTATGATTTCTTAGGCGTTATTAAGAGCATTTCGTTGATAAGTTACAGGCATAAGAAACAGGAGGGGGTTTCTGACATGTTTTTTTTTTCATATTTAATTTCAATTTTGAAGAGCTCTACGTTGATGAATGTTGTGAAAAAGGCAAATGCACGTATGGGCCAATTTGTCAAAAGAGTTGGGAAGTTGGTCGTTCTATATAAATATCATGTCATCCTGTAGATGTCATGTAGTTCTCAGGAGGAATTTTAAGTGAAAACATTTGCATCGCTTGCAGTGCAAGGTGTCTGGAGGCAAAATGAAGTTCTTACTGGTGGTGACGTTATTTTGCTTGTTGGCAACCCATATATCGGCAATTGAAGTTAGCCCAGATGATGCCGTAGCCATTGCCGTTAACAAAGTGGAGAAAGCCACTCAATTAACAGATGTTGCTGATTTAGGGGATGGTCATGCCAATGTTGCTGACCGTAACGCTCGTTGGGGATATGGCGGCTGGGGCTATGGAGGCAGAGGATGGGGAGGTGGATGGGGTGGCGGATGGGGAGGCGGCTGGGGAGGTAGATGGGGCGGCGGTTGGGGTGGTGGTTACCATGGTCATGGTCATGGCCATTGGCACTGGCATCGTCATCCACACTATCATTGGGGGTAAGGTGAAAAGTATCATGATTTGGAGACGGCTTTTGAATAAAAATTGATTCATTTGGTATATGAAATGTTGATGTTGTGTTTTATTGAAGAGATAATGATATCAGATTTTGAACCGATTCGCATCTGTTGACGTCTATAGAAAATGCCATGGTTAGGAAATGTAAAAATTCAAATTTGCTCATGAACATTCGAGTAAGGAACAGTGGCAAATTTCTCACATATCAATGAGTGCTGTCCGATTCAGATTTAAGTTCAATGATAAGGGTCCTCCTCTACGTAGCCGAGTCTGAACGGCGTGCCGCAGTGCGACACCTCTTTGGGCACAAGTCTTTACATGGCAATGTGCCTCACAAATGTCGCTAACATTAGGAGGGCAAAACCACCGTTGAAAATTTTCTCTGATTATCTTGCCAGGATTTGAACCAAGGCATTCAGAGTCATTGGTGACATGCTAACATCGGCACTAAGGTGGCCACCACGCAATTCATGCACGCAAAAAATAATTCGTTTCACATAAAGGAAATTTTCGGCAACTTGTTTTCTGAAAAACATTGGATTTTGTTTGCGATAAATCCTTGCAAAAACTGTGTGACCACTGTGGTATAGGGTATAATAAGTTTGTGAATTTTTATTTTGCAACGACAAGAAGGAGAAGAGCTAGATCCATTGGTAAGTATACCGATCGACTCAGAATCACTTTCTGATTCGATTCAGCCATTACCGTCTCTCCGTCTGTGAGTCCATGTATTCTTGTAATCTATGACTATAACATAATATTTGTTCCACTAGCCGAATGTAGAATAGCGTTCCAAGCGCCTCGGTCTTCTGCGCTCCTTCTAAAACCTCTGACACCAAGTTTCAATATGTCTCGCACAACTTGATCTTTCCATCGGGCTTTTGGTCTTCCCGGTTTGCGTGTACCACCGTGTTTGTCTTCAAAAGACTTCTTTGCTGGAGCTTCTTCATCCATTCTGACAACAAGACCTGGCCAACCCAGCCTTTGTATATTGATGCCTGTAACTATGCTATCGTCGTCATACAGCTCATACAGCTAGTGGTTCATAAGTCGCCTATATTCTCCATTAACGTAAACAGGTCCATATATTTTACGAAGAATCTTTCTCTCAAATACTCCAAGCACTGCCTCATCTGCTTTCACAAGTACCCATGCTTCAGAACCATATAACAGCACGAGTAGTATCAGTGTCTAGTATAGCGTAATCTTCGTCTGTCGAGAGGTGGCTTTGTTTCTAAACTGCTTACTTAGTCCAAAGTAGCATCTGTTTGCCAGTATTATTCTTCGCTTAATCTCAAAACTTGTGTCATTCGTTTCGGTTACGGCGGTGCCGAGGAAAATAAAGTTACTGACTCTCAAGTTGTGGTTCTCAACTTTCTCCATTTTCTTTATCATCCATTTCGCCTTATCTCCATTTACTGCCAGGCCCATTTTCACTGACTCTCTTTCGATTCTTTCAAAGGCTGCAGTTATTACTTCCGGTGAGCGACCTATGATATCGATGTCGTCGGCAAAGGCGAGTAGCATGTGTTCTCTTGTGATTAGTGTGCCATATCTATTCACATCTGCATCTCGTATAATCTTCTCCAGCAGGATATTAAAAAGATCACACGATAGGCTGTCTCCTTGTCTGAAACCTCGTTTGGTATTCAATGGTTCGGAGAGATTCTTTCCTATTCTTAGTGAACAACGCGTATCAGCAAGTGTCATCCTGCAGAGTCTTATTAATTTTGCAGGGATAACAAACTCAGACATGGCTTGAAATACCTGTGAGCGTAAAGGAGTATCGAAGGCGGCTTTGTAGTCAACAAAGAGATGGTAGGTGTTGATTTGTCCTTCTCGGGTCTTTTCCAGAAATTGGCGCAGTGTGAATATCTGGTCTAGGGTGGATTTACCAGGTCTAAAGCCGCATTGATAGGACCCAATTATCTCATTGACTTAAGGTTTTAATCTTTCACACAGTACGCTCGAAAGTATCTTGTATGTGATGGGGAGGAGACTTATTCCTCTGTAGTTGGCACATTCCGTCTTGTATCCTTTCTTTTGTACGGGACATAGTATTCTGAGGTTCCAATCATCGGCTATGCGTTCTTCTAGCCAGATTGCGCAGATAAGCTGATGCATACGCCTTATCAGCGTGTCCCCTCCGGTCTTAAATAGTTCAGCGGGTAACCCGTCGGCTCCCACTGCCTTGTTGGTCTTTAGTCGGATCACTGCTACTTGGACCTCATTCTGACTAGGGGGTAAACATTCTATACAATCATCAGGGATTGGTTCTGCGGTATCCTCTTCGCGCCAACGTCGGACACTAGCAGTTGGGTAAAATGTTCTTTCCATATCCTTAGCATGTTATGTGTGTCAGTTACCAGATTTCCTTCTTCGTCTCTGCAGGAGGATGTGCCTGCACCAAAGCCATCGGTTTGATGTTTAATTCTATGGTATAATATCCGGACTTTATTCTGACTCCTGTACATCTCAATTCGCTCACACTCTCCTCTTTCCATTTCCTTTTTCTTTCTGCGGAATAGACGTTTCTCCTCTCTCCTTTTCTCCAGTTACCTCACCTTCACCGTTGCTACTGATTGCTGGGTCGCTCTATATGCCGCATCCTTGGCTTCAGTAGCATCTCGGCACTCTTGGTGGTTCCATGGGTTTCTTGGAGGAGGCTTCCGGTACCCAAGTACGGATTTCGCGGCATTTTCCATGAAGTGGGCAATAGTTTGCCACTGCGCAGTGGGGTCAGTCGAGGGAAGTATGCCACTGCCATTTGTTGCGTTTGCAGCTTTTCAATTTCCAGCTTCCGTGCAGTGTCAGATCGTACTTTCCTCGCCATGTTAAAAGGGGTGCAAACCTGTGCTGCAACAAGGTAATGATCCGAATCTATATTCGCTTCAAGGATCGATCGGACATCTAACACACTGGCTCCATCCATCTATCACAACGTGATCAATTTGGTTCCTCGTGTTTTGATCGGGTGCCAGGTATGTGGCTTTGGGAATATTTTTGTGTTGAAATCTGGTGCTACTAACTCCCTACTTGGTCTGCTCGTCTTTGTCTTCCGTCGGGGCTGGCCTCTCGTCCACTGGAGTAAAGCTGGAGACAAGGTATTTCAGGATCCGACCAACCACAAATCCACAGCCAAATTCATGCCTCATGTTATGGCAGCTATAGCATAGTTCGTCACCGTTTGGTGTTGTAGTGACGCCATTCCCAGTCCATGGCACTTCCTGTATGACGGTTATATCTGCCTTGTAAAGGGTGATTTTTTTGAGGTTAGGATTTTCATGCATTAGTATTTGACAGATCACGTGGGATTTCAGACATGGTGTCAAAGAGAAAGATGCTCAGTATGCTTTGACATTTCATCACGAATAGACTTACTAACGAGCAACGCTTGCAAATCATTGAATTTTATTACCAAAATCAGTGTTCGGTTCGAAATGTGTTCAAATTTTGACAAATTTTGTTCAGCGATGAGGCTCTATTCTGGTTGAATGGCTACGTAAATAAGCAAAATTGCCGCATTTGGAGTGAAGAGCAACCAGAAGCCGTTCAAGAACTGCCCATGCATCCCGAAAAATGCACTGTTTGGTGTGGTTTGTACGCTGGTGGAATCATTGGACCGTATTTTTTCAAAGATGCTGTTGGACGCAACGTTGCGGTGAATGAACACATTTCGAACCGAACACTGATTTTGGTAATAAAATTCAATGATTTGCAAGCGTTGCTCGTTAGTAAGTCTATTCATGATGAAATGTCAAAGCATACTGAGCATCTTTCTCTTTGACACCATGTCTGAAATCCCACGTGATCTTTCAAATACTAATGCATGAAAATCCTAACCTCAAAAAAATCACCCTTTACTTCTCTAATACATCCGCCAGCGCGTATACTGCAATTTCTCTATAAAGAGTGCAGATATTCCAGATGCAGATCCCCAAGTCACTTGCCGCACCGATTTTACATTAAAAGGAGGCCTCTTTCCGCAAAAAAAAAAAATCATCCCGCACTAGTATCATTAGCGTCACCAGGCCATTTGCCTGAGGGAGGCTAAAATCCTTTGAGAAGCACAAAAATAAGCAACTTTTGGCGAATACAAAGTATTTTTTAAAATTCGCCTGGATTCGAATCCTGGGGAGACCATCAGAAAATAATTTCAGCGGAGGTTTTCCCTCTCTCAATGTTGGCGTCATGTGTGAGCTACTATGCTATGTAAAACTTCTCTCCAAAGAGGTGTCGCACTGCGGCAGGCCGTTCGGACTTGGCAATAAAAAGGAGGCCTCTTTCCGCAAAAAAAAAAAAAAATCAACCCGCACTAGTATCATTAGCGTCACCAGGCCATTTGCCTGAGGGAGGCTTAAATCCTTTGAGAAGCACAAAAATAAGCAACTTTTGGCGATTACAAAGTATTTTTTAAAATTCTGGGACGGGGGCTAAACTATTCTGGGGGGTGCTTAGCCCACCACCTGTAGGTCTTTCTACGCTTATGCCTACTATATATATTTTTTTTATGGTTTTCTTTAACATTTTTTATTTAAACACAGCAGAAAGTGTTTGCTAAGATCAGCAAAATTGTTTTTCTACGAAAAGAATCATCAATCATTGCCCGATTTGATTTATTTAAAATATTCCGGTAATTAGCTAATTAAGTGTAAATTTTTAGCATAATCCGAATTTAAAGCGTTTTTTTTTTGTTGTGACTGGTTATTTTGCTTGTTGTTCTTGTTTCGATGCTAGACGTACTACGTACTAAATGTACTACAAGCTCACAGCACAACGTTAGGCGCAAACATATATTGAATGAACGCATCGATATTGTTGCCAGATTTGAATGTTATTTGGGTACGCAGATTTATGCAGTATAACAGTTTCATGTCTTTGTAGTGAAATGAAATATTTCATGTCCTTGGGTGCACGCAAAAACTTAAACGTTTGGAACGTATTTACGACAAACAAAATGCTTTTATTATGAATTTTTAGTTTTATTGTAACAGTGTAAAGTTGCTCTCCAACTGATCAAATGTTAGGATTTAATGTAGAATTATTAAACCTAAATAGGCCACTGTGCCGCAGACGTTATCATGTCCGCCTGTGACGCTGAACGCCTGAATCCTGGCGTGACCATCAGCTGTGATTTTCCTCTCCAAATGCTGGCAACATTTGTGAGGTACTATGACTCGGACTCGGCTATAAAAAGGAGGCCCCATTATCATTGAGCCTGAATCCTGGCGGGACCATCAGAAAAAAAATTTTCAGCTGTGGTTTTCCTCTCCAAATGCTGGCAACATTTGTGAGGTACTATGACTCGGACTCGGCTACAAAAAGGAGGCCCCATTATCATTGAGCTTAAATTTGAATTTGATTTGATTTGATTATTTCGAAAATTCTTTAATGTCAAAAGAGTTTTCGATAGGCGCAAACGATTATTCGTTTACCAGACAAGAGAGCGGGATAGAGGATGAGCATTTGACTATTAACACCCAATCTTGTACACTTAACATTTTTATATCCACTACCATAGGACGGGGGTATTCTTACCCCCACTAGTAAGTCACGTCGAAAATTTTATGGGTAGATCCAGATGGTGAAAAGACGAGGCTATTACTGAAAGGAAGTAAGAAGGAGGTCAGCATAGCTCTCGATATCATAACGGGACACGACGAGCTCACTTATGTAAAATCCATGCGGCAAGTTATAGCATGTGTAGGGCATGCCGGGAAGATGATGAGACGTTGGAGTATCTGCCCGGCTTTCGCGTCTAACAGATACCGGCACTTAGGTGGGGACACAATACCGGACATGAACCAACTTAGGGGCGTGGCATGGAAAACAATTAAGAATTTTTTAAGTAGCACAGAATTCCTAACCTAGATTTCCTTGTTCGACGTTACGTTTTTTAATATTTAGAGCGAACAACAAGCCGATTACTGGCTTAGGTGTATGTCCATAGTGGCATGGGGCGGATAAATATCCGCAACCTCTTTTCAACCTAACCTAACAATTCCGTTTGTAACATTTCGAATTATTGATTTGCAACCCCAAAAAGTCTGGATCGTCTTGACCTTTTAAGTCGATCTAGCCATGCCCGCCCGCGAGTCCGTCCCTCTGTCTGACGATATCACGATAACGGTCCAGCGAATTAAAAATTGTGTCTAAGTATCTAGTGGGCCGGCCCAAGCCCAAAATTGCCCCAAACCTAAAATCGCCTCAAATAGCCATTTTGGACAATCATGCCAATATAGGACTCAAATTGAAGGTATTTGGGAGTTGACTTCAAATATGACATTGAAAATGAGGCTCAAGACATGGGGGGCCGATCCAACCTCCTAGGTTAGGTTAGGTTTGGGTGAGTGGGTTGCCTACCAAAGGTGAGTTCACTCGGAAGTCAGTTTGACCCATTGTGGTACCCTAGAAAGAACGGGAAAAGAAGATGTGAAACCTCAGAATAGAGGTTATACACGAATAAAAGAAAGACAATAGGTATGGTGAACCCGAGAGGGGGGGTGAAGAAACGCCCATCCCTACGCAAGCATGGATGTACCTACGCAGAAACTTATGCCACCTCACGTTGGAGCTATATCTAATTCTGAACCGATTTCCATGAAATTCATCAGTAATACGGAGAGTCAAGAGAAAATCCCTCCTGCCGGATGAACATATATATGGGAGCTGTATCTAAATCTGAACCGATTTTGACCAAACTCTATGTATATTGTGGTAGTCGTCGAGGAAAGCTTTGTGCAATATTTTGGCAAGATTGGTCTATAAATGTGCTTGCAGTGGTTCTAGGAGTGAAAATCGGGCGGTACATATATATATAAGAGCTATATCTAAATCTGAACAGATTTCCATGAAATTCACCAGTATTGCCAAAATTGGTAAAAAAATCTTTTCTGTCAAATTTCTAGGTATGGGAGCTATATCCAGATCTGAACCGATTTTTGCCAATTTCAATAGGCTTGGCTCTAGGCCGAGAAACATGTCTGTACCAAATTTGAAGACGATTAACATTGAGACAGATGGACGGACAGACAGACAGATGGACGGACCGACAGGCAGACGGACGGACATAGCTAAATCGAATCAGAAAGTGATTCTGAGTCGATCGGTATACTTATCATTGGGTCTACCTCTCTTCCTTTTGGGGGTGTTCGTGTTCCTTTAACAAATCTTAGGAGACCTACTAGAGATACATTCGCAAGTTCACCCAGATCACAGAAGAAACGGTTTCCCAGAAAGGAGTCCATGCACCGGACCCGGACAAGAACACAGAAAAGTGCTCAATAGCCTCCTCTTCATCCTCATTGAGGCAACTCCTACAGAAGTCATTGTGCGGTATTCCCATGCGCGCTGCCTTGCGGCCTATGACACCTGTCAAGGTACTTAACGATGTGATGATATTTCAAGTAGAATGCGAACCTTGCATACAAACCTAAACAATCTGAAATTTTCACAGATTGTGTAATTTGATCTGGAAGTTGCAATAGGCTATATAATTTGTTGATATCGGAAGAGGACGGACCCTCCCCCAAAAAGCCGCCCTTCCCCAAAAGACACGCCCCGAATACGAAATATTTTGACCATGATAATATGGGGTTCAAAAGAAAGATATTTGAAAGAAGAACAAGAATTTGGTATTCGCTGCTGGAGCCAAATGGCTGGATGTCCACCAGACCCCCAAAACACCAACAAACAGGACATACTTACCGAAACATGGAAATATGGGGGTGGGACGGGTACCCAGACTCTTGGCACTAAAATTGGATACCAAATCCGTGTTCTACTTCTTGTAGAACAAGATCGATAAATATGTCAGGCTTGTGGGATGTTAAGAAGGTGGTAATCCTGAAAATCGATATCAGTTTCATTCTCTACTTTCAAAAACTTTTCATTTGAGTTCCCTATTGTATGGGTGGTCTGTATGCCTATTTTAAGGGTTTTTTTTTTTTTGGAGAAGGGCGGCCCCGTATTCTACTCACCAATAATTTTATGGTTAAAATCGGTCAATGACCTGATATAGCTGCCATATGAACCGATCTCCGATTTGGCTTCTTGAGCCTCTGGAAGATGCAATTGTTATCCTATTTGGCTGAAATTTTGCACGACGTAATGGATTCCAACAATAGTGCTAAGTATAGTCCAAATCGGTCAATTTTCTAACACCACTCCCATCTAAACCGATATTTCGATTTTAAATCTTGAACCCCTGGCGGCAGCCGCTATCATTATCTTATTTAGCTGAAATTTTATACGGTGTGTTTCGCTGTGACTTCCAACAACTGTGTTAAGAATGGTTTAAATCGATCCATAACCTGATATAGCTGCCATATAAACCGATCTTGGATCTTGACTTCTTGAGCCACTAGAGGGCGCAATTTTCATCCGATTTAGCCCACATTTTGCGTGAGGTGTTCTGTTTTGATTTAGTATGGTCTAAATCAGTCCATATCTTGATATAGCCGCCATAGAAACCGATCTCCCGATTAGACTTCTTAAGCCTCTAGAGGGCGCAATTCCTATTTGGTATCACTTCCCACAACTGTATATGTATGGTCTAAATCTAGCTGCCGTATAAACCGATATTGGGTCTTCACTTCTTGAGCCTCTAGAGGGCGCACTTCTTATCCGATTTGGCTGAAATTTTGCATGAAGTCTTCTGGTATGACTTCCAACAACTGTGCCAAGTGCAGTCTAAATCAGTCCATAAGCTGATATAGCCGCCATATAAACTGATCTCCCGATTATACTTCTTAAGCCTCTAGAGGGCGCAATTTCTATCCGATTTGACTGAAATTTTGCATGACGTGTTTCACTATGACTTCCAACAATTGTGCCAAGTGGGGTTTAAATCGGTCCATAACCTAATATAGCTGCCATATAAACCGATCTTGGATTTTGACTTCTTGCGCCACTAGAGGGCGCAATTCTTATCCGATTGGAATGACATTGTGCACGACATGTTTTGTAATGATATCCAACAACTGTGCCAAGTAAGATTCAAATCGGTCCATAACCTGATATAGCTGCCATACAAACCGATCTTGGGTCTTCACTTCTTGAGCCTCTAGAGGGCGCAATTTCTATCCGATTTGACTGAAATTTTGCATGACGTGTTTCACTATGACTTCCAACAATTGTGCCAAGTGGGGTTTAAATCGGTCCATAACCTAATATAGCTGCCATATTAACCGATCTTGGATTTTGACTTCTTGCGCCACTAGAGGGCGCAATTCTTATCCGATTGGAATGACATTCTGCACGACATGTTTTGTTATGATATCCTACAACTGTGCCAAGTATGATTCAAATCGGTCCATAACCTGATATAGCTGCCATACAAACCGATCTTGGGTCTTCACTTCTTGAGCCTCTAGGGGGCGCTATTCTTATCCGATTTGGCTGAAATTTTGCATGAGGTGTTTTGTTATGACTTTCAACAACTGTGCTTAGAATAGCACAGCTTGTGTCTAGTATGGTCTAAATCAGTCCATATCCTGTTATAGCCGCCATATAAACCGATCTCCCTATTAGACTTCTTGGGTTTCTAGAGGGCGCAATTTTTATCCAACATTGTTGAAATTTTGCATACGTCGTTTTGACATGACTTCCAACAACTGTTCCTAGTATGGTCTAAATCGGTTTGACTTTTTGAGCCTGCGAATCCAGTTTGACTTTTTGAGCCTCTAAAGGGCGCAATTATTACTCGATTTGCCTGAAATTTTGGAGGTGGTGTTGTTCCATGACTGGAGTTTTTCTATATGAAAATGTCATTCAAAGAACTTGACAAATGCGATCCATGATAGGGGGTCCATTAGATTCGGCCTGGCTGAACTTGGCACGCTTTTGCTTGTTACTTGTACAACAAACGAAGATTTTTGCGACCGAAAAAAATTTCGAAATGGCGAGGTGATCAACTATAGGGGTCAAACAAAGGTCACAGAGACCACCACGGCATTGATTTTGCACATGTTCTTAAAACGATTCAAAATTTCAAAAAGTTATTCTTACCCGATCTCAAACGGCAAATTTTTTACCTGTTTTTTTCGACTATATCCCACTGTGCGGGGTGTTAAAAACTTAACTACGAAGTTAATGCAGCGGTTTATTTTAACTATGGTGTAAGTGTATAAAAAAGAAGACGAACACTTTGGGAAAAGCTCGGCCTAAGTGGATGAACCAATTGTCGAACTATTGGGTTGCCCAAAAAGTAATTGCGGATTTTTCATATAGTCGGCGTTAACAAATTTTTTCACAGCTTGTGACTCTGTAATTGCATTCTTTCTTCTGTCAATTATCAGCTGTTACTTTTAACTTGTTTTAGAAAAAAAGGGTAACAAAACTATATTTGATTAAAGTTCATTCTAAGTTTTATTAAAAATGCATTTACTTTCTTTTAAAAATCCGCAATTACTTTTTGGGCAACCCAATACTTAATCTTGTTGACACTATCGGCAATATGGAAACAGGATCAAGTTGGGAGTCTACTACTAACTATCGGTTAACCAATTTCAGCTCAGATGAAAATATATGGACTTATTTCCATTTGTTTGACATTTCGACCATACTTGGCAAGAGAAGACTTCGAATTACAATTTATTTAAACACATCCTTTATGCAGTTCCACTGTACGTTTGTTAAATTTGCCACTTTAAAGTAACTTCATTTAATTTTTTTTGTTCGTTCTGGATTTTATTGAGTATTTTTCACATACATTTTACACTTAAACTGGAATGGAGGTTCATGGAATAATTCTATTTTCCATATCCGCCATAGCCTCCTCGACCAAAGCCTCCATATCCACCATAGCCTCCTCGTCCAAAGCCACCCCGTCCGTAGCCACCATAACCACCAAAGCCGCGAACATTACGAGCAGCTTCATTGGCATGCTCATCACCTGCATCGGCCACATCCACTAAGCCCAATGAAGCTCCAGCTTGAGTTTCATCCACAGGTTGGGCCATTACGACCAAGGCCATCATAATGACTATTCCCACAAGAACGAAAAGTTTCATTTTGTTTTTAAGATTTTTTGGATAAACAAGAATAAATGTTTTATCAAAGAACTGTAGAAGTGAATTGAATAGAATTGGCCTAAACCTAGGGACTTTTATATGATTTCGTAAATTTTTCAAAAAATTAAACAAAATGAGTGATAAAACCAAACTTTTACAATAGAATGACACTCCATTGCGGTTAAGACTATCTATTGCGGTTTAATTTTCGGTTTTTGTTTTTTTCCCACAAACAAAAGAAATTCGATTTATTTGATTGAATTCAGAATCAGTGAGATTTGACGCAATTCATTTGTGGCAAAACAAACATTAAGTCAAGTTATTTTTGTGGTATTCATATTTGACGTTTAGGTTGAAATTTGTAAAATTAATTACCAATCATCAAAGCAATGGAAAAACACTGAAAGTGACAAACGTTGGCATGAGCATCCCCTTATTTGGTTCCAAAGATAATTTGATGCTGTTTTAGCATTTCTTTGCAATATGGGGTTTTAATTGCTGAAAGACCGGTGATCGGGAAGGAAGAGAATAGCTGTCCAATATATTGGTCAAGTTTTTTTGGTTCAACATGTACGCCAACCAATCTTTACCATCAGTGGAAATGTTGTGGCGCTTTGCTGTCTAAACTGAAGATAATGCCACTTGTGCACTATCATTTTATGTTGGCACGAAAAATTTCCATTACTGGGTGCTACTTTTTCGAAAATGGCCACCACCATTGGATGAGACGTATACTAATCTAGACATTCAGTTTATAACTCATCGAAATATTCATCTGCGACTCCAAAAAGTTCATAAATTTTTGATCGTCTCGACATTCTAAGTCGATTTAGCCATTTCAACTTTCGAAGGAGTAAATCTAGTCGCTTGAAGTCTTGAACATACATTTCTTATAAGTGTAGGTCGGTTGGTATTGTAAATGTGCCATATCGGTCCATGCTTCAATATAGCTGACATATAGCCCGATCTCTCCTTCTTGACCATTTGAGCCACTGCAGGGCTCACCTATTATCCGATGTGGCTGCAATTCAGCATGGGGCGTTTTGTTATGACTTCCAACAACTGTGCCAGGTATGGTTCAAATCGGTCCATAACCTGATATAGTTGCCATATAAACCGTTTTCCGATTAGACTTCTTGAGCCCCTACAAGCCGCAATTTTTCTCCGATTTGGCTGAAATTTTGCATATAGTGTTCTGTTATTACTTTCTGATATAGCTCCCATATAAACCGATCTCTAAATTTAAGTTCTTGAGACCTTACAAGCCGCAGTTGTTATCCGATTTGGCTGAAATTCTGTTTGTAGTGTTCGGTTAAGACTTCCAACAGCTGTGCCAAGTACGTTCCAAATTGGCCTATAACCTGATTCCGTTTTCCCGATTTGACTTCTTGAGCTCTTAAAAGCCACCGGCACTCTAAGAGAGAGCTGCAGCACTCTAAGAGAGGGCTACAGAAAATGGTCTAGGTATGAATCCATGCAAGACAGAAGTAGTTCTCTTCAGCAGGAGATACAAGTTGCCTACAGTGGCACCTGTCTCCTTGGGAGGAGAGAATGTTCCATCTACAGAAAGCGCAAAATGGGTGGAGACAATGTTCCATCTACAGAAAGCGCAAAATACCTGGGTGTTTTGCTGGACAGGAAATTGACAGCACAGGAAACTGCAAATCCAACATTTCGGAAAGGGCAAGAAAGGCAACTCTTTCCCTATGCATCAGCAAGAAAGCCTTTTTGGCAAAAGTCGGTGGTTTAGACCACTTGTCATGCATTGGGTATATATTGCAGTTGTCAGACCTATAATGTTATTTGATGTTGTGGTCTGGTGGACGGCGCTTCAAAAATCCACCCACTGTTTAATACTCAACCAGATCCAAAGTATGGCTTGTTTGTGCATCACAGCCGCACTGAGGACGACACCAACTGATGCACTGAATTTAATGCTACATCTAGAACCGATTGGAACTACGATATGCCTGGAAATAGAAGTTACATAGACTTTTATACGGATGGTTCCAAACAGGACGAATAGATGGGCTTAGGGATGTACTATAAAGATGTAGAATTGGTCATATCGAAAAGGTTACCCGACCACTGTCGTGTGTATCGTACGTATTCTGAACACAAAAACCACCCCCGACTGTTACATATCTCTCAACGAGATGGCTGAACTGTTCAAAGTCCAAAGTAGCATCTGTTTGCCAGTATTATTCTTCGCTTAATCTCAAAACTGGTGTCATTCGTTTCGGTTACGGCGGTGCCGAGATAGATAAAGTAACTAACTGTCTCAAAGCTGTGGTTCCCAACTTTCTCCATTTTCTTTATCTGCTCGGTTGTACAAAGCTTTTTGGGAATTGAAACCTTCCATTTCGTCTTATCTCCATTTACTGCCAGACCCATTTTCACTGACTCTCTTTTTCCATTCTTTCAAAAGCTGCAGTTACTACTTCCGGTGACCGACCTATGATATCGATGTCGTCGGCATAGGCGAGTAGCATGTGTTCTCTTGTGATTAGTGTGCCATATCTATTCACATCTGCATCACGTATAATCTTCTCCAAGAGGATGTTAAAGAGATCAAACGATAGGCTGTCTCCTTGTCTGAAACCTCGTTTGGTATTAAATGGTTCGGAGAGATTCTTTCCTATTCTAACTGAGGAACGCGTATCAGCAAGTATCATCCTGCAGAGTCTTATTAATTTTGCAGGGATACCAAACTCAAACATGGCTTGAAATACCTTTGAACGTAAAGGAGTACCGAAGGCGGCTTTGTAGTCAACAAAGAGATGGTAGGTATTGATTTGTCCTTCTCGGGTGTTTTCCAGGATTTGGAGCAGTGGGATTGATAGGGCCCAATCATCTCATTCACTTTAGGTTTTAATCTTTCACACAGTACGCTCAAGAGTATCTTGTATGCTATGGGGAGTAGACTTATTCCTCTGTAGTTGGGGCACATTCCGTCTTGTCTCCTTTCTTGTGTACGGGACATAGTATGCTGAGGTTCCAATCATCGGCTATGCGTTCTTCTAGCCAGATTGCGCAGATAAGCTGATGCATACGCCTTATCAGCGTGTCGCCTCCGGTCTTAAATAGTTCAGCGGGTAACCCGTCGGCTCCTGCTGCCTCGTTGTTCTCTAGTCGGGTCACTGCTACTTGGACCTCATTCTATACCATCATCAGGGATTGGTTCTGCGGTATCCTCTTCGCCGCCATTGTATGACCCTAGCAGTTGGGTAAAATGTTTTTTCCATATCCAAAGCACACTATCTGTGTCAGTTACCAGATTTTCTTCTTTTTCTCTGCAGGAGGATGCGCCTGCACCAAAGACATCGGTTTGATGTTTAATTCTTTGGTAGAATTTCCGGACTTCATTCTGACTCCTGTACATATCAATTCGCTCACACTCACCTCTTTCCATTTCCTTTTTCTTTCTGCGGAATAGTCGTTTCTCCTCTCTCCTTTTCTCCCGATACCTCTCCTTCATCGGGCGCGTTGCTACTGATTGTAGGGTTGCTCTGTATGCCCCATTCTTGGCTTCAGTAGTATCTCGACACTCTTGGTCGTACCATGGGTTTCTTGGAGGAGGCTTCCGGTACCCAATTATTGATTGTGTGGCATTTTCTATGGAGAGGGCAATATTTTGCCACTGCGCCATTATATCATTATTCATCAAGCAGTTGGGTCAGTGAAGTGGAGTATGCCGCTGCCATTTGTTGTGTTTGCATCTTTTCAATGTCCAGCTACCGTGCAGTGTCAGATCGTACTTTCCTCCCCATTTTCAAACGGGTGCGAACCTTTGCTGCAACAAAGTAATGATCCGTGCTACTTATAAAAACCTTAATTTTTTCCAATACCACTCCCCTAAGTTGGTTCATATCTGGTATTGTGTCTCCACCTCCAAGTGCCGGTATCTGTTAGACGCGAAAGCCGGGCAATGACAAAGAAAAATGCTCCAACGTCTCATCATCTTCCCCGCATGCTCTACACATGCTATCACTTGCCGCACCGATTTTACATAAGTGAGTTCGTAGTCTTATGTGTCCCGTTATGATACCAATAGTTATATAGACCTCCTTCTTGCTTCCTTTTAGTAATAGCTCGTCTTCTCACGATCTGGATCCCCCCATAGGATTTTCGCCGTCCTACCGACCGTTTCGCTGTTCCACAATGTTGCATGTGCATCCGTCGCCCACTCTCTTAACTCGGACCGCATCGACCCGAAAGGCTTCGGGTTGACCAAGTTTATTGACGGCAGTCCTCTGGCCTTCACCGTAAAATCGCCTGTCCTTTCATTTCCCCTAAATCCGTTAAGGCCCGGCACCCAAACAATGCGGATTTTCCCATCCTCAGAGAAGGCGTTAATCTCCATCTTACACTGCAAGACTGTTCGTGACCTTACCGTCCTGGTTGTTATTGCCCTTATGGCAATTTTGCTGTCCGTCAAGATGTTCACACTCGATGTCCTCGCATTATTACGTCAATAATATGTATCTGTGCAAAATTTCAAGCAGCTAGCTTTACGCGTTCGACCTTTATGGTGATTTCGACAGAAGGACGGACGGACATGGATACATCTATTCTGAACGTCGAGGCGATCAAGAATATATATACTTTATAAGGTCTTAAATGAGTATTTTAAGGTGATAGAAACGGAATGTCCAGATTAGTATACCCCCATCCTATGGTGGTGGGTATAAAAAGTATGGGCTAAGTATCAAGGACGCCTTATCTGCAAGGAGCATCCCATCCTCAAGAAACCTTTCAATCCTCCGGTAGTCAAAAATCTGCATATAAAGTTAAACTTCAATAGAACTCTCTCTCTCCCATAACTAAGTTGGGGGCGAACTCGGATTACCGTTGAGGGGTTCGTGGATCGCAATCTCACCAGAGACTGCTGTGGCATCACATTTGTGGCTGCTGTGGCATCACAATAAACTGAAATTTGTCCGATGTAGTCTGTAACGTACTGCCACCAATATTTTTCCTAACCCGCACTTCATTTGTGTAAGACTTATTTTATAATCTTTTAACATTAAATTCTTGGAATATTTATAAAATGCACATGACTCATATATACATACGTGCATTGTAGACAACGTCTTTATTTTTTGCATTCAACTGAAAATTGAAGTTTTTATACCGTACACCACTACTGTGATGCAGGGTATTATAACTTAGTGCATTTGTTTGTAACACCCAGAAGAAAGAGAGATAGACCCATTGATAAGTATACCGATCTACTCGGAATCACTTTCTGATTCTATTAAGCCAGGTCCGTCTGTAGGTCTGTTTGTCTGTCTGCCTGTCTGTGCGTCCGTCTGTCTGTCTGTCTGTCTGTCCGTCCGTCTGTCCATGTTAATTTGTGTACAAAGTACAGGTCGCAGTTTTCATCCAATCGTCTTAAAATTTAGTACAGGCATGTTCTTCGGCCTAGAGACAAAGCCTTTTGAAATTGGAAAAAATCGGTTCAGATTTGGATATAGCTCCCATATATATTTATGTTCGTCCGATTTTCCGTAAAAATGCAATAAAATGGTCATTTGTTAACCAATTCTCTCGAAATTTGGCAGGAAGGATTTTCTCTTGACTCTCCATATTACCGTTGAATTTCATAGAAATCTGATCAGATTTAGATATAGCTGCCATATATGTATATCGCCCGATTTTCACTTCAAAAGCTATTGCAAGCGCATTTATTGGCCAATATTGCCAAAATTTTGCACAACGTCTTCCTCGACGACTACCACAATATCTATTGAGTTTTGTCGAAATCGGGTCAGATTTAGGTAAAGCTCCCTATATATATGTTCGTCCGATTTTGAAAAATATTGCATTAAAATGGTCATTTGTTAACCGATTCTCTCGAAATTTGGCAGGAAGGATTTTTTTATGACTCTCGGTGTTACTGGTGAATATCGGGGAAATTGGTTAAGATTTAGATATAGCTCTCATATATATATATCGCCCGATTTTTACTTCTAGACCCACTGCAAGCGCATTTATTGACCAATCTTCCCAAAATTTTGTACAACGCTGTCCCCGACGACTACCACAATATCTAAGAAGTTTGGTCGAAATCGGTTCAGATTTAGGTATAGCTCCCATATATATGTTCTTCCGATTTTGAGAAATATTGCAATAAAATGCTCAGTTGTTAACCGTTTCTCTCGAAATTAGACAGGAAGGATTTTCTTATGACTCTTAGCCTTTCAGCTGAATTCCGTAGAAATTGGTTAATATTTAGATATAGTTGTCATATATATATATCGCCCGATTTTCACTTCTAAAGCCACAGCAAGGGCATTTATTGTCCAATCTGGCCAAAATTGTGCACAACTGTTTCCTCGATGACTACCACAATATCTAAGAAGTTTGGTCAAAATCGGGTCAGATTTAGGTAAAGCTCCCATTTATATGTTCCTCAGATTTTGGGTAATTTGTTGTCCTTTGCAATCGTAGTTATTATATCTTGAACATATTGGCCTTGCTAGTAATTTGATAGTGGATTTTAATAAGCCATTGGAAAACACCGAGGTCCATCAAAATTGGTTCAGAATCTTATATATAAAAATCCATTTGTGTTTGTTTGATTGTTTGTTTGTATGTTTGTGTGTTCCTTATAGACTCAGAAACGACTGAACCGATCTTCTTGAAATTTTCACTCCCCCTTTGATATCTGAAGGGGGAGTGGACCCTCCCCCTTGCCCTTATTTTCAGAAACGCCAAATCTCGGAGATGGGTGGTGTGATTTAAGTGAAATTTAAGCGATTTAAGCGAAAGTGTTCTCTCTTATAGTAACCTACAAACCAAAGTTTTGTATTCAATTTTCGGATGGGGTACATAGGGGGGGGGGGGGGGGTGCGCCCCACCCCAGTACCTACAAAACATATATATACACCAATCACGACAGTATGGGACTCAAATAAAAGGTATTTAGGATAAGAAAACGTATCTGATATCCAATTGTCGGACCAAGAGCTAGGGGGACCACCCCAAGCCCCAAAACCCCCCTAAATCGGACATATTTACCAACCATGGCAATAAGGGACTCAAATGAAAGGTATTTGCGAGTAGAATACGAATCTGATATCCAAATGTGGGACCACGTTTCTAGGGGTCCACCCCTTCCCCAAAACACCCCCCAAACAGGACCTATTTACTGACCTTGGCAATATGGGGCTTAAATAAAAGGTATTTGAGTGTAGAATTCGAATCTGATATAGGACCAAGCGTTTGGGGGTCGCCTCTCCCTAAAAACATCCTCAAAAAGGGGATAAATTTACGACCATGGCAATATGGGGCTCAAATGAAAGGTCTTTGGGAGTAAAGCACGACTTTGATATCAATATTCGGGGAAAAGTGTCTATGGGGCCACCCCACCCCCACAATACCACCCAAATAGGAAGTATTTGTTGACTTTTGCAATATGAGGCTCAAATAAGAGGGTTTTTACAGTGGAACACGAATCCGATATATATTTTCACGGTCAACTCGCTGAATGGCCGCCCATCCCCCAAAACACCCTCCAAGGCGGTCATGTTTGCCGGCTATGGAAATATGGGGCTCAAATTAAAGGTATTTGGGAGTAGACCACGTAGCTGATATCAACATTACGGTCCAACTGTCTAGGGGATGTCCCCCAAATAGGATGTATTGGCTCACCACGACAATTTGGGTCTTAAAGAAAATGGAACTAAATATTTATAGTTTTTAGGGCCAATACCCCAAACTGGACATATATGCTGACTTTTGCAGTAAGGAGTTTAAATGAGATTAGAAAACGAATTTGATATCCAATTTTGAGGGCAATGGCAATATGGGGTTCAAATAAATTATATATAAAGGGTGATTTTTTTGAGGTTAGGATTTTCATGCATTAGTATTTGACAGATCACGTGGGATTTCAGACATGGTGTCAAATAGAAAGATGCTCAGTATGCTTTGACATTTCATCATGAATAGACTTACTAACGAGCAACGCTTGCAAATCATTGAATTTTATTACCAAAATCAGTGTTCGGTTCGAAATGTGTTCATTCACCGTTCAGCGATGAGGCTCATTTCTGGTTGAATGGCTACGTAAATAAGCAAAATTGCCGCATTTGGAGTGAAGAGCAACCAGAAGCCGTTCAAGAACTGCCCATGCATCCCGAAAAATGCACTGTTTGGTGTGGTTTTACGCTGATGGAATCATTGGACCGTATTTTTTCAAAGATGCTGTTGGACGCAACGTTACGGTGAATGAACACATTTCGAACCGAACACTGATTTTGGTTATAAAATTCAATGATTTGCAAGCGTTGCTCGTTAGTAAGTCTATTCATGATGAAATGTCAAAGCATACTGAGCATCTTTCTCTTTGACACCATGTCTGAAATCCCACGTGATCTGTCAAATACTAATGCATGAAAATCCTAACCTCAAAAAAATCACCCTTTAGTTGCATGAGAATCGAGCACGTTTCTGAAATATTTTCAGAGCTTAGTGTTTGGGGACCACCCCAATCCCCAAAATATCCCTAAATCGGCCATATTTACCGACCATGTCAATGTGGAGCTTAAATGAAAGGTATTGGGGGGTAGAGCAAGAATTGATAACCACTTTTGGGACCAATTTTCTGGGGGTCTACCCCTTTCCCAAAATACCCCACAAACAGCAATTTTTTACCGACCATCGCAATATGGGGCTCAAATAAAGGTATTTGGGAGTAGAATACGAATTTGATATTCAAATGTAGGATCATGTATTTGGGGCTTCACCCCTTCCCCAAAACATCCCCCAAAGGGTAAAAATATTTCGACAATGCCAATATGTGGCTCAAATGAAAGGTATTTGAGTTTAGAAAACGAATTTGATAACCTATTTTGGGGCCATGTGTTTGGGGGACGCCTCATCCTGTAAACTCCTCTTAAGCCAATGTTAATATGGGGTTTAAATAAATGATATTTGAGAGAAGAGCACGATGCTGATATTTTTTCAGGGCCAAGTATCTGCGGGACCACCTTACCCCCGAAAACACCCCTAAATCAGACATCATGAGAATATCGGTCTGAAATAAAGTATTTTAAGAATGGAGTACACCTTACATTCAAACTTAAATTCGTAGACCAATAAAGATCATATGGGATTCAGATAAAGACACTTATATTGGTAAACTGTTATTCGAGCGATATATTGGGTTGCCCAAAAAGTAATTGCGGATTTTTCATATAGTCGGCGTTGACAAATTTTTTCACAGCTTGTGACTCTGTAATTGCATTCTTTCTTCTGTCAGTTATCAGCTGTTACTTTTAGCTTGCTTTAGAAAAAAAGGTGTAAAAAAAGTATATTTGATTAAAGTTCATTCATTATTAAAAATGAATTTACTTTCTTTTAAAAAATCCGCAATTATTTTATGGGCAACCCAGAGCTTTTAGTGTAATACCATGCTACTATTTCCGTAGCATGGTATTACACTAAAAGCTCTTTAATTGTCGAAAATAAATATTCCAAGGCGCAGCGGGGCGGGCCCGGGTCAGCTAGTTATATATAGTTGCCACATTGTAGGGTAGGTGTAGGGTATTATATAGTCGGCACCGTCCGACTTTTCCCTTTCCTTGCTGGTTTTGCCAAGTGCTTTAGTAATGGCCTTGCAAAATGTTTTAGCCGAAGAATTAACTGCCAGACATGGAGTCGCATTTCGAAGCTACCCCAACGAAAAGAAAACAACTCAGCAAGAAAATTTTTCGGAAGTAAACGTACGTGATAAACATGCGAAAAATATTTAAGAGCTTTTTTTTTTAATTGTGTGCCAATGCAAGATTACCATGGGGAGAAATGTGAGAAAACAACAAAACCACATCAGCAGCATGTCACCTATGGTCATTCAACTTCGTATATATGCTTCGTCACAGTAATTGCAGATCAGTTTCATTTGGATCTTATCAAGTCTAAGCAGCATGAAGTTCGTCAAGATTATTGTATTTTCGCTCAGTGTTTTTCATTTGAGTGCGGCTGAAAATAGTGCCTCCCTAGATGCGGATCGTACGAAAAGGCAATTGGGTCAGTTATTTGATAGCGTCGGTTTGGGTCAAATTGGCAGCCTGGGTCAACGTCTCAGTGATGGTGTGAGCCAAACACTAGGTGGAGGCTTAACACAAGGTCTTAGTGGCCTACAACAAACTCTAACCCAGGGTCTGGGTCAAACCGGTCAAGGCTTGGGACAAATGGGGCAAGGACTTTTGCAGCAGGGAAGAGAATCTGATAGTGGTGATATGAGTGAAATGGTTGGCGATGGCAATTCAGCTGGTGGCAATGTCTTCGATAACTTAATGGAGCAACCAAGATCACTTGCGCAGGCAGCGCAACAAGGCTTGAGTGGACTTTTGAGTCAAAACCCAATTGCCGGTTTGAATTTGCCTGGTGGAAATCTTCTTCAAGGAATGATGGGTTAATAATCAACGAAAAAAATGCTATATCTTTTCTAAAATACTTTGGTGTCATCAATTTTTTTTATGTGTTTAGCAAAAAAACAAGCAAAAATAATAATAAATATTTATAACATCACATTTTATCATAACAATTTAATCAAAACTATAATTGTAGAATTTTTTTTTGGAATTTAAGGATGTGAATTGTCTAAGCTGATATTTTATAATTTTGTACTTTTTCATTTTTAATAAAATTTATATTTTTCATACAAGTGATTTTTCTAACATATTCCTGCTCGAGATCATATTCAATGCTTTCTATTCAAAGAAAAGCATAGCAAAGAACTTCTAAAATTCTAGCAAGATTTTTGTCAAAACACTTTGACTGGCATGATGGATCGTGATTTCTGTTACCCCATACATGTTCATCAACACCTTTGTCAATTTAATTAAGGTGCTCTGCACACCCATCAACTATTGAGTACGGTGTAGAGCACACTTTTATTCTGAAACAGGGTTTAATAAGCCCCCCAGCTCTCTCAAGCGCAGTAAGAGAGCAGAAAGATTTATTTTCCACTATTCCGACACAAACTAATCATCAATGTTTAGAAAAATACAAAACACAAAACATTGCCAAACTCTTTTTGTTGTGCACTTGAGCATTCCTTTTTGTGCGTTGACCACATTGACTTACAGCAAAGCGATGGGCCGGTTCGTTTGATTTGTCTGTTAGCGATCTTTTTCGTTATCCTTAAAATCTTTTAGTGATTTTTCGAACATACTCCAGCTCGAGATCATATTGTCAAAACAGTTTGATTGGCATGGCGGATCGCGATTTCTGATACACCATATATGTATCTTCATCAACACCTCTGTCAAATTTATTAAGGTGCTCTACATACCCAACGACTATTGAGTACGGTGTAGAGCAGGTTTTTGTACTAAAACAGGGTTCGCGACTGATTGAATTAAATTTAAAAACATGATGACTAAACGAATACACAGTCATCACTTTTGCAACTCATCGAAATAGTCGTTCCCAATCCTACAAAGCATTTATATTTCGGATCGTCGCAAAGTTCTTAGACGGTTTAACGATGTCCGTGTGTCCGTCAGTTGTAATCACGCTGCAGTTGAAATTTTGCACAGACTCGTATTTTTATACCCTCCACCATAGGATGGGGGTACACTAATTTCGTCATTCTGTTTGTACCTACTCGAAATATTCGCCTGAGACCCCATATAGTATATATATTCTTGATGCGTCCGTCTGTCTATCTGTCGAAAGCACGCTAACTTTCGAAGGAGTAAAGCTAGCCGCTTGAAATCTTGCACGAATACTTTTTATTATTAGTGTAGGTCGGTTGGGATTGTAAATGGACCATATCGGTCCATATTTTGATTTAGCTGCCATATAAACCGATCTTGGGTCTTGACTTCTTGAGTCTCTAGAAGGCGCAAATATTATCCGATTTGATTGAAATTTTGCACTACGTGCTTTGTTATGACTTCCAGTAACTGTACTAAGTATGGTTTAAATCGCTTCATAACCTGATATACCTGCCATTTAAACCGATCTTGGGTCTTGACTTCTTGAGCCTCTAGAGAGCGCAACTCTTATCTGATTGGAATGAAATTTTGCGCGAGGTGTTTCGCTTTGACTTCCAACAACTGTGCCAGGTAAGGTTTAAATCGGTCCATATTTTGATATAGCTGCCATATAACCGATCTGGGGCCTTGACTTCTTGAGCCTCTAGAGGGCGCAATTCTCGTCCGATTTGAATGAAAATTTGCACGAATTATTTTGCTATGACTGTGCGAAGTATGGTTCAAATTGGTCCAAAACCTGATTTAGTTGTCATATAAACCGATCTTGGGTATTGACTTCTTGAGCCTCTAGAGGGCGCAATTCTTATCCAATTGGAATGAAATTTAGCATGACGTGTTTCGCTATGATATATTAAAACTCTGTCAAGTATGGCTCAAATCAGTCAATAACCTGATATAGCTGCTATATAAACCAATCTTGAATCTTAACTTCTTGAGCCACTAAAGGGCGCAATTTTTATCCAATTTGAATGAAATTTTGCACGAAGTATTTTGTTATGGTATCTAACGATTGCGCGAAGTATGGTTCAAATCGGTTCATAACCTAATATAGCTGCCACATAAACCTATCTGAGATATTGACTTCTTGAGCCTCTAGAGGTCATGAGACGGATCCTCTCATGACCATCCACATACGTGTTTGTTATGGTCTGATTCGGTCTATAGCCTGGTACAGCTCCCATATAAATCGATGTCTCTATTTTACTTCTTGAGCCACCAAAGGGCGCAATTCTTTTTCGAATTGGCTGACAATTTACACAGGTCTCCAACATATAATTTAATTGTGGTCCGAACCGGACCATATCTTGATATCGCTCTAATAGCAGAGCAAATCTTTTCTTTTATCCGTATTTGCCTAAGAAGAGATGCCGGGAAAAGAACTCGACAAATGCGATCCATGGTGGAGGGTATATAAAATTCGTCCCGGCCGAACTTAGCACGCTCTTACTTGTTTCTATATGCGCAGGTTAAGTTCTTCAGTGCACATCGGACTATATTTGTATATAGCTGCCATATAGACTGATTTAGCGATTTAGGGTCTTAAGCCTATAACAGGCGCAATTATTACCCGATTTTGCTGAAATTTGGCATAGGGAATTTTATTAGGCCCGTCGACATACGAACCAAAAATGATCCAGATCGAAACATATTTCGATATAACTGCCATAAAGACCGATCTTCTGGCGATTAATGATCTTAATCCTGCAACAGGTGCGTTTATTACCCGACTTCGGTGAAATTTAGATCGGTGAGTTGTATACTTCCAACATTTATACCGAATATGGTCCAAATAGGGCCCCACCCCAAAACCTACCAATCACGACAATATGGGACTCAAATGAAAGGTATTTAAGATTAGAAAACGTATCTGATATCGAATTGTCGGATCAAGTGTTAGGGGGACCATCCCAATCCCCAAAACACCCCTAAATCGGACATATTTACCGACCATGGCAATATGGGACTCAAATGAAAGGTATGTGCGAGTAAAATACGAATGTGATATCAAAATTTGGGACAAAGTTTCTGGAGGTCCACGTCTTCCCCAAAACACCCGTCAAACAGGACTTATCTACTGACCACGGCAATATCGGGCTTAAATAAAAGGTATTTGAGTGTGTGGGACCAACTGTTTCACAGGCCGGCCCGAGAACATCCCCCAAATAAGACAAATTTACAACCATAGGAATATGGGGCTCAAATGAAAGGTCTTTGCAAGTGAAGCACGAATCTGATATCAATGTTCGGGAAAAGTGTCTATGGGGCCACCCCACCCCCATAACACCTCCAAAAAGGAAGTATTTGCTGATCATTTGCAATATTAAGCTCAAATAAGAGGTATTTTAGAACACGAATCTGAAATATATTTTCAAAGCCAAGTCACTGAAGGGCCGCCCCAACCCCCAAAACACCCCCCAAACCGGTCATGTTTGCCGAGAAGCTTAAATGAAAGATATTTGGGAGTAGGAAATGAATCTGACTTCAACATTCGGGACCAACTGTCTAGGGGATGTTCCACCACCATAATAATCCCCAAGTAGGGTGTATTTGCTAACCAAGACAATTTGGGTTTTCAAGACAGTGGAGCTCGATATCCATAGTTTTTAGGGCCCATACCCCAAACCAGATATATTCGCTGGCTTTTCTAATAAGGAGTTTAAATGAATGGTATTTGAGATTAGAAAACGAATTTGATATCCAATTTTGAGGCCAAATATATGAGAATAGAGCACGGGGACCACCTCACTCCCCAAAACACCCCTAAATCGGGCATATTTTCCGACCTTGTCAATGTGGAGCTTAAAAGAAAGGTATTCGGAGGTAGAGCAAGAATTAATACCTAATTTCGGGGCCAATTTTCTGGAGCTCTACCCTTTTCCCAAAATACCCCACAAACAGCAATTTTTTACTGACCATCGGAATATGGGGCTCAAGTAAAGGTGTTTTGGAGTAGAATCCGAATTTGATATCCAAATGTAGGATCATGTATTTTTTTAGCAGCCCAAACAATTTTTCGAAATACCGAGGTGACCAGCTTTATAGTCAACGTTTTTTATAATGCCAATAATTTCTTCTCAGACATTAAATCCCTGAAGAACGTATTTCTGAACACAAAAACCGCTCTCGACTGTCGCAAATCTTTCAACGAGATGGCTGAACAGTTTAAAATTCACCTGTTCTGGGTGCTGGGCCACAGAGATATCCCAGGGAATTGTAAAGCAGACGAGCTTCGAGAATGGGAACTACCCTACACATTCCACGGATACTGGAATCTGTGGGTATGCCTCCAGCGACATGTAAGCTAAGTTTTCAGGGCCCGGGCCCGAAGGACAATGAATGATAGATGGTCACAAAGAGCGGTCTGTGAGCATTCCAAAACTATGTGGCCCAATCAAGACTTGAAGAGGTCTCCCGCTTTACTGTTATTGGCTAGATCAGATGTCTCAGTCATTGTATTCGTTATTACAGGTCACTGTCGGAAGAAGATGCTGATACACTGAAGGTTGCCTGCAACGACTTTTGCAGAAGCTGTGCGGACATCGAAGAGAAGAGACTATAGAACACCTTCTGGGTGTGTGTCCCACAGTAGCAGTCAGAAGGAGTGCCACCTTAAGTTATCATTTCTTTGATAACCTGTCTGATTTAGCGCCCCGGTAGCCGAGTTGGTAGCGTGCTTGGATTACCAGTGCATGGGGTCGTGGGTTCGATTTCCGCCAGAATTCTTGGTCTGTCGCTACTGTGGTATCACAATGGACTTTAAGTGAGTTTGTGAAGGACTACTTACCTAACCTAACCTAGCGGATGTGAACTTTCGCACGTTATTGGGCTTTTTAAAGCGATCTGGATGGTTCAACGGCAGAAAATAGAAGGCATCTTTCCTCTTCTGTTCCTGTGATATCACAATGGACGAAAACGTCAAAGTGAGTCTGATGGCTGACTGCCACTTAAACCTAACTTAACCTTCTAAGCCACAACTATTTTTTTATGAAGTTGTCTGTTATCAATTCATTTTATTGTGATGTTATGTTCATGTATTAAGAACAATAATGACTTCGCATAAATTGTTTGCCAAACGTAGGTGCCAAACATTAGTTTTGGAAGTCAAACAAATAAAAGAATAGCTTATAATTGTACGTCATAAATAATAAGAAAACTAATCTCATCAACTCAATTACTCTGAAGCATGTAAAAATTCTAAGAGCATGGGTGATTCCCCAAAACAGAAATCATAGAAATAGCCCGCCAAATTGTCTATGGACAATAAAATTTATAAAAATGCCATAACACAGTAAGGGTTTTTCAGTTTTCTTGTCGAAATCATAACAATATGAAGTATTTTATCTTTCTGGCAGTGTTCTTAAGTGTTTTCTATTTGTTTGTGGCCCAAGACATCACATCTTTGGAGAATGGCCAACGCCAGAAAAGACAATTGCCAGGAAATTTAGGCCAACAGTTTGGTCGTTTAAGCCAACGTTTCTCTAGTGGCCTTCAAGGTGCAGGTGGGCGCCTACAGCAAAGTTTCGGACGCTTATCTCAAGGTTTAGGTGGTGGACAAAGGTCATCACGTCGTGGAGGTGCTAGTGGTAGTAATCCTTTCGCCGGCCTACTGGGTGGACAAAGATCTTCGCGTTCTGGAGGTGGCAGCAGCGGTGGCAATCCTTTTGGCGAATTATTGGGTGGCCAAAGATCGCCACGCAGTGGTGGCAGAAATCTTTTGAGAGGATTATTGGGTGGACAGAGTTCATCTCGTCGTGGAGGTTCAAGTGGAGGCCTGCCAGGAGGAAATATATTTAGCAGTTTATTGGGTTAAACTTTTTGTATATGTTATATGATATAATTTACAGTCTAAGGTATACAAACATATTGGGTTGCCAAAAAAGTAATTGCGGATTTTTCATATAGTCGGCGTTGACAAATTTTTTCACAGCTTGTGACTCTGTAATTACATTCTTTCTTCTGTCAGTTATCAGCTGTTACTTTTAGCTTGCTTTAGAAAAAAAGTGTAAAAATGTATATTTGATTAAAGTTCATTCTAAGTTTTATTAAAAATGCATTTACTTTCGTTTAAAAAATCCGCAATTACTTTTTGGGCAATTCAATATAATTCAAATATTCGATCTAGTTTTAAGCGCACTACTTTTTAATGATATTAAACAAGTTTCTACATATTTTGTTCAATCGAAATGAATCTTATTATTGGTCTCATATTTTAAGTTTTATGTTTGTTTTATTTCATTTCAAGAAATATAGACACAAAGACGTGGCTTAATTATCTCGGCTGGGGTATATTCATTTTGCCTTTCTGTCTGCAGCATATCGCAATATCTGTTTCGATTTAACAATGCCTATGCTGCAGCTCAGAGGAGGATACATCTGAGGCCTCTAGGCTAAGGAAGATTCTGTCCCTCGAGACCTATTGCAAATGCAAATTTGCCCATGAACATTCCATTAAGGAACTAGGGCAAACTTCTCACACATCAATGAATGGAGTCCGATTCAATTTTAAGCTCAATGACAAGTAAAAGGCGTTAAGCTCGGCCGGGCCGAACTTTGGATACCCACCACCTCGGGTATATATGTAAACCATCTTTCATCAAAATCCAGTGAAAATTGCATACCTTATGTCCCATAGCAGTTAAAACGAAATTTGATTCGATTTGGACCAAATACCAATAAGTACAAGTCATTGTTCAATAATGTATAACAAAATATTGGTCTTTTTAGTAGCTATATCTAAAAATAAACCGATCTGAACCATATACAACATGGATGTCGAAAAGCCTAACATAAGTCAATGTGTCAAATTTCAGTTAAATCATATTATAAATGCGCCTTTTTTGGGGCCAAGACTTTAAATCGAGATATCGGTCTACATGGCAGCTATATGCAATATATAACTTAACTCTCTGTCCCAAATTTCGGCGAAATCTGACAATAAATGCGACTTTATCGAGAGATCGGTCTATATGGCAGCTATATCCAAATCTGGACCGATCTGAGTGAAATGGAAAAAGGATGTGGAAGGGCCTAACACAACTCACTGTCTCAAACTGCGGCGACATCGGACAATAAATGCGTTTTTTATGGCCCCAAAACCTAAAACCGAGAGATCGGTCTATATGGCAGCTATATCCAAATCTGGACCGATCTGTGCCATAATGCAGAAGCATGTCAAGGGGCTTAACTGAACTCACTGTCCCAAATTACGGCGACATCGGACAATAAATGTGGCTTTTATGGGCCAAAGACCCTAAATCGAAGGAACGGTCAATAAGGCAGCTATATCCAAATCTGAACCGATTAGGTCCACATTAAAGAAAGATGTCGTAGGGCCAAGGACCACTTACTGTCCCAAGTTTCAGCAAATTCGGATAATAAATGTGGCTTTTATGGACCTAAACCCCTAAATCGGAGGATCGGCCTATATGGCAGCTTTATCCAAATCTGGACCGATCTGGGCCAAATTGACGAAGGATGTCGAAGGACCTAACACAACTCACTGTCCCAAATTTCAGCAAAATCGGATAAAAAATGTGGCTTTTATGGGGCTAAGACCCTTAATCAGAAGGTCGGCCTATATGGCAGCTATATCCAAATCTGGAACGATCTGTGCCAAATTGACAAAGGACGTCGAAGGGCCTAACACAACTCAGTGTCCCAAATTTCAGCAAAATCTGATAATAAATGTGGCTTTTACTGGCCTAAGACCCTAAATCGGCGGATCGGTCTATATGGAAGCTATATCCAAAACTGAACCGATCTGGGCCAAATTGACGAAGGATGTCGAAGGGCCTAACACAACTCACTGTCCATAATTTCTGCAAAATCGGATAATAAATGTGGCTTTTATGGGCCAAAGACCCTAAATCGGAGGATCGATCTATAAGGCAGCTATATCCAAATCTGAATCGATTAGGTCCACATTAAAGAAAGATGTCATATGGCCAAGGACAACTCACTGTCCCAAGTTTCAGCAAAATCGGATGTCCCAAGTTTCAGCAAAATCGGATACATGTGCTTTTATTCTCCGTGACCTAAGACCCTTAATCGGAAGATCGGTCTATAAGGCAGCTACATCCAAATCTGGACCGATCTGGGCCAAATTGACGAAGGATGTCGAAGGGCCTAACACAACTCACTGTCCCAAATTTCAGCAAAATCGGATAATAAATGTGGCTTTTATGGGCCAAAGACCCTAAATCGGCGGATTGGTCTATATGGGGCGTAATATATAGATATAGCCCATCTTCGAACTTAACCTGCTTATGGACAAAATAGAATCTGTACAAAGTTTCAGCTCAATATCTCTATTTTTGAAGACTGTAGCGTAATTTCAACAGACAGACGGACGGACATGTCTGGATCGTCTTAGATTTCACGCTGATCAAGAATATATGTACTTTATAGGGTCGCAAATGGATATTTTGATGTGTTGCAAACAGAATGGCAAAATGAATATACCCCCATCCTTCGGTGGTGGGTATAATAAGGGACCTCCTTTTTATGGCCGAGCCCAAGCGGCGTGCCGCGGAGCGACACCTCTTTGAGGAGAAGTTTTTAGATGGCAAAGTACCTCACAAATGTCGCCAGCATTTGGAGGGGATAACCACCGTTGAACATATTTTTTCTGATAGTGCTGCCAAGATTCGAACCCAGGCGTTCAGCGTCATAGGCGGACATGAAAACCTCTGCGCTACGGTGGCCGGTGGGGGTATATTCAGAAGTCAGATTGGGGTATATTCAGAAGTCAGAGAATGCATGGACAATGTCTAGTGAGGAAACACTAGAACTTCTCGTTGATACACATTTCTCGGGAAACTCTCCAATGGACAACGTGGCGCCAGAAGAGGTTGTCACTGGTATGTATTTGTCGGAGGTTATTAGAGAAATTTTGTCTGATCTTTTGGCAATAAGAAATTTCGACTCCTTTTAGTCGCCAGCCCCTGACGATGTATAACCGGTTGAATTTCAAGCTGTGTCTGATAG